>NC_089259.1:49951115-50151115 GCF_963930625.1 Muntiacus reevesi
GGGATCAAACCCAGATCTCCTGCATTGGAAGCAGATTTTTTTACCATTGGAACCACCAGGGAATATATTATATATATACTAAAATAGTGGGAATATATATATATATATATATATATATATATATATATATATATATATATATGTATATTATATATATACATACTAGTGGGAAAAGAATTAGGAGATATAATGTGTATATGTGAGACTTTGGGGCATCTGGACAGATCATATGCTAAACCTGTTTGTGTCCTACTCTTTGTGATCCCATGGACTCTACAGTCCATGGAATTCTGCAGGCCAGAATACTGGAGTGGGTGGCCATTCCCTTCTCCAGGGGATCTTCCCAACCCAGGGATTGAACCCTGGTCTCCCACATTGCAGGTGGATTCTTTACCAGCTGAGCCATAGGGAAGCCCTTAAACCTATAGAAGTTAGTTATCATTCATTTAAGTCAATAGTCTTGGATTTAAAGACTAAACCTTTCACATGTAAAAGTGAAACTACATCTGAAATTTAGGGAAAATAAGTTAGTGACAGGTAGAGGACGATGAAAGACTGAATTAAGAGAGCCTTTTTCTTAGAGTGAAAAAGGAACACCATCTACTTCAGACAAAGTTCCGTATTGCTACATATTTATACTCATTCTCTTTTCTCATTTCTTTCTGGATGGGAGGTGGAGGAAGAAAACAAATTATGGGAACTATCCAGGGTGAAGTAAACAATATGGATAACATCTTGACTATGTGGATCCCAGGAAAAAAACTCTTATTGCTCATCAGCACCCTCTTTGGGAACATGTGTAAATTAGGACTGCCTTGAGAAGACAATTAAACACTAGGATAACTATCAGGCCTACAAAACTGAGATGGTCTAAATACTTTGGTCAGATTTTTGCCTAGAACAATAATACTGACTTTGAACTAATCTTTATAATCCTTACCTGTTACATATGAGGAAATTAAGCAGAACTGTCTTGTCAAAAGATCACATTAGTGTGTAATATAGAGAGGTACGAACTACAACTCTGCTTTTAAAGTTAGACATCATATCTCTGATATCAGACTGCCTCATAACTGGAAAATGCAGTCTTCACTTCTGCAGAATTTTTTAGTGTTATCATTTTGAGAGGATTAGGGTCTCCCCTCTTGATTTCATCTAATAGATTTCACACCACTTTTCCTATACTCACAATATTGTGTACCAGGAAAACTACAACAATTGTTTGCACTTGAACTGTTGGGAGCCAAGGAAGGAGAGAAGCAGGCTATCTTCTAGGCCTTGAATAGTCATGACCTTGGAGTCACTTGACAAACAGTGATAGAAAATCAGTACAGGACACATTAACTGAATGTTCATTGTGTTCATGTCTACACACTATAGGTATGAAAGAAGAGAAAAAATAGAATATGGGAATTTCAACGTGTTGTCATCCACCTGGTCTTGGTTCATGATCAAATTCATAGAAATGGAACTCTGTAAATGGAGATAGAAAGTAGACCTTTTCAAGAAGAGATTTCCTAGGTAAAATTCACCTGTATTTTGTTTACTAACATTTTCCCAGTTCCTAGCTAGCATGAAATTGGTCTTAATAATATTTTGTGAATAAATGAATAAATAATGCAAAATCCTTGCTTCATACTTTGCATCATATTGTATTGGTATCTTGAAATATGTTCCCCAAAGCTTCATCGCAATCTACCTCAAGGTTGACTATCAGAATTCAAACTACAAAAGTGTGCTTGAGTTTCTGGATTCATTTAATCATTTATTCAACATGCTCCATGTACTCTGCCAACTATTATGAGCACAAAGATGACTTGGACATAGGCAATAATATGGAGGCAATTAAGACAGAATAGTTTATATCTGTAGTTATATATATATATAATATTAGAAATATACATTGAAATTGGTAACATAGAGATTGAACCTAATGAATTTGCCTAATTGGGATTAGAAGGAATGCTGTCTGGGCACATCTTTACTGGGGTGATACTGGAATAATAAACTGGAATTTACAGGGCGGGGCCAATGGACAAGATAGGTTAAAACTACACTCAGGGAGAAAATTGTTCTATTCACTCATTAACGTTTATAAAGAAAGAAAATGATCCAATTACCAGTGACCACAGAGCAAATTCGTGGTAAAAGAGGAGAAATATACTAATAATGGGACTTCCCTGGTGGCTCAGATAGTAAAGCATCTGCCTGCAATGCATGAGACATGGGTTTGATCCCTGGGTTTGGAAGATTCCCTGGAGGAGGGCATGGCAATCCACTCCAGTATTTTTGCTGGGAGAATCCTCATGGACAGAGCAGCCTAGAGGGCTACAGTCCATAGGGTCACATAGAGTTGAACACTATCGAGTGACTAAGCATGCATATAATAATGACTACTATTGATTACTTTTAACTTTAAGACCATTGGCAACTTCCAGTTTTTAATGACAACTTGCTAGTGAACTTTAAATTTCTTTTTAGGGCAAGCATTTTATTTCATCTTTAAAGCCAATTATTATGATTATTATGATGATGATTATGGCAAGCCACACGCCATGCAGGACCTTAGTTCCCTGACCAGGGATTGAACCCATGCCCCCTGCAGTGGAAGCACAGGGTCCTAACCACTGGGCCATCAAGGCAAGTATTTTATTGAGAATAAATGAGAACAGCATCCTGAGGGCTGAGGCTATGCTTTGTTCCAGAGTTAATATCCAAAGACAAGTTTATGGTTTGTTTCTACTCTTCAGTTTTTGATGATTTCCTAGATACTATTTTATTTTTAAATAATTTAACAGTGAACTAGAGCAAAAGTCCCATGAAAGACTGAATATACAAGCAGATAATGGCCAGGCCCCACGTATGGAACAGAGCTCTGACCCACAGTCTCTAAAACAACCATCTAGGGAAACCAAATTACAACTTCTGTAGCAATTGGCCCCCAACAGCCAGGATGTGCTCAATAAAGGCCGACTTACTTAATTTTTGTCTCTGCTTCCATCTCAAGGTCAATCAGAAAAAGCCAAATATGTTCCACATGATCACCACATTGGATGCCCCACTTCGAGTGAGACCATTTCCAGCATCCCCATTTCAAAAACTTAAAGAGCATACCTGAAGCCTTCCTTGTTTTATGAGAAAACTTTCCCTCTCCTGCCTGCCTACCTCTGAGTCTGCCTGATGCGAGTGATGGTGACTGACTCCCTGCCTATAACAACCTCCAAATAAATAGCCTCTGCTTGTTCTGTCTGAGTACTCTTTATTTCCACATCTGAATGATGCAACAGTGTCACTGCATCTACCTGCTTCAGGTTCTTTACCATCTGAACCACCAAGGAAGCCCTGTCTCGTTTCAGTTATAACACAATTTGTGATTTCAGTAGAAAGAAAGGAGGGTTTTATTTGAAACAATATGTCATGTTTAGAATCTGGCTGGACTGGCAGAGGTCAGAGGGTGTGATGCCCTGGATGTCTGGCCACTTCCTAGGAGATCTGGGAGGCCCAGAGCCCCTTTTGTAAATTTCCTCTGCCCCAGGCTTCTTACTAATGAACTAAAGGGAACGCCCATCCTCAGATAAGCAAGTAAATAGTCCATTGTTTGCTGTAAATTTAAGAGTATCTCTAGAGCTTTTATAGGTACTCTTATCTCCCTAATATTTCTGAGATGGATCCTGGGCTTCAAGGCTGGGAAAAATAAACACTAGTCATTGTACTTCCAAAAAGGTAGAGGAGGAGAAGCTAGGGGCAGGGCAAGCTTGGTGTGTGTGCTAAGTCGCTCAGTCGTGTCCGGCTCTTTGCTATTCTATGTACTGCAGCCGGCCAGGCTCCTCTGTCCATGGGATTCTCCAGACAAGAATACTATTGGGAGGTAAAATGTCTCCAGGCTTAAGTATAGGTCAGAATGCTTTTAGTGACAGTGGGAATTTCCCCATACTGCCAGCCTTACTTAGTACTACTTAATACGGTTGTCTTTCAGTATGGGGTGAGGGGAGCTGCAGTCCATGGGGTCACAAAGAGTCAGACACGACTGAGTGAATGAATTGAACTGAACTGAGGGGAGATTCTTTCCAGTCTCCTCCACAAGTACCAAAATCCACAGATGCTGAAGTCCTTTATGTAAAATGGTGTAGTATTTATATATAACCTACACACATCCTCTCATACACTCTATTTTTTTAAATTAATTTCTTTATAAGGGCAGAAAACAGAAAGGGAAGGTTCCTTTTCATTGAGAAAAGAGTAACAATGAAAACCAAAAATTAATCCCCAAAGCAACTGTTTTCTATAGCTTTCTAGGTGGCAGGTGTTATTAAATTTCTCCCATGCACTTTAAGCCACCTCTAGATTACTTACAACAACTAATACAATGTAAATGCTATGTAAATAGTTGCCAGTATGTGGAAGGTTTGATTTTTGCCTTTTGGAGCTTTCTGGAGTTTTTGAATTTTTTATATCTGCAGTTGGTTCAATTCATGTATGCAGAACTGGCATACTGGTTTGGTGTAGCTAAATAAAAGGAAGGAATCAACTTCTAAGTGGAAGGTACTGTATAATTACTAAAGACATTCCAGATGTAAAGGTTCTAAGAGTGTGCTTCAGTGTAATTGCAAGCCAGATATTGATTAGGAACATTTGAAATTTTCACAATGCCTCCCAACCTCTGATACTGCCAGATAGCATTAGGGCGGTTCCTATTGGAAGTGTTTCCTCAGGAAACCAGGGCAGATACAGTGGGAAGAACCAGCCTGGGCTGGAGGCACTTGAGGGGTCCTTGTACACATTTTATTTTCCCTTTACTCACTGACTATAAACTTTGTAATGCTTTTATTTTAATTTTCAGGGAGTATTTCTTATTAAACTCTGTAATTAGTCTGTTTTTTGTTGTTTTTAGGCTTCTTTGTCTTCAAATTTAGCCCTAATGATAGATTTTCTTTGTCACTACCAGGTATGACAAAACTCAAATATATTTATAAAAAATATAATAGTTTAACATTGGGCCAAGATCTTTTAGAATGTTAATATACAGACTGAGATCTTTCATTCTTAATTATACTATCAGTTAAATTCAAGACAGGTTCTGCTAAGGCCTACTGTGGATGCCTGCTCGATGAGATGGGGGGGTTATATACTGTGAAGATGAATCAGTGTGTACACAAATAATTAAAAATTCTGAAGAATGATAAGGGACTTCCCTGGTGGCTCAACAATAAAGAAACTTGCTATAATGCACGAGATACAAGAGACCTGGGTTCGATCCTTGGGTTGGGAAAATCCCCTGGAGGAGGGCATGGCAACCCACTCCAGTATTCTTACCAGTAGAATTCCATGGATAGAGTAGTCTGGGGTCTACAGTCCTTGGGGTCACCAGGAGTTGGACACAACTGAAGTGACTTAGCATGCACTCACATAGTAATGAATGATATCAGAGATACAGAAACAACTGCAATAGCAACCCAAAGGATGACTGTATTACTGTAATAGGAAAGAAGTCTGATTCCTTATTCGATCTGTTTCCTTTACTTTAGCCTTTGTATTATATCGCCTTTGATACAAGTTAATCACTAAAGGGATGCTGTCTATGGCTTAAAGTACACATAATGACCCCTTTCCAGACATGCCACCCATGTCTGAATGTTAAGCTAAAATATTTTTTTTAACTCACAGGAAAATTCCTGACCAGGCCCACCTGTGAATGGCTATAGGAAAGAAGGAATTAACACAACCTCTGCAGAGTCTGGCTGGAAGTAGGAAATGTTTGCAAAAGAGACAAGCATCCAAACCCGGGCGAGACGTTCCTTCAGGACATTACTCCATCATCTTCTCAGTCAAGTGGCTTTCTGAATAAAGTCGCTCTCCCTTGCCCCAACAACATGTTATTCAATTTACTGGCCTATCATGCAGTGAATAGTATGAACTTGGACTTAGTAACATTACTTCTGATGGGACAGTTACTGGAAGGGAGTTTTTGAAAGAGGTGATACTTGAATTGAACCTGAAAGCACTGGTAGATTTTGAAAGACACTGATGGTAAGTAAGGATATTGCTAATGGGAGGCACAGCAATGGGAAAGAAATTACTATAAGTCAGAAGGAAGAGTTTGAGTCAAACCAGGGAGCTTGAACAGGCCTGCACAAGTCTGAAAGAGAAACAGTTGTCGGCGGTCTAGGACATGTGAACTGTAGGAAGACAACTGTAAAGCCAGAGAGGTGGACTGGGTTTCAATTATAGCTGGAAAAATCATGTTAAAATTTAGTGTAACACTCTAGGCATTGAGAAAGTCACAGAAGATTTTTATGCAGAAGATTAACATAATGAAACTTACATCTTAGAAATATCTTTTTGTGTTTAAGGAAGATGATGGTACATTCAGACTAAACTCATGATAGATATGCATGATAGATTTTGATAGATACACCATGATTTATGAGTAGTGATATGATGCAGTCATGAGAAAGTGTGCTAAATCAGTATAAATGCAAAGAACATTCAGGCCTTGGAGGTACACTAATTTAATTTTTTATTAGGATGTATCACACAACTATTTCTAGTGATCCATAGCTTGTGCTTTTTAAAAAATTAAGGGATTTGAAATTAATCTCTGGATTACTGCATAAGTGATTTTAAGAGAGAACAACTTAAAGAGCAGTTCTTTGCTTTGAAAAGTTGTTCATTTTCCTGAAGTGTGTATGAATCAAGACCATGTGAAGATGGGCTTTTGGCATTCAGATTTGCCATTTTCTCGAGCATTTTCACATGCTCTGGAAATTGAGAAATGGGGAGAAGTTTTCTCTTATATAGGCAAAATAATGAGAAAAATTAGACTGCTAATCAACTCTCAGTAAAATTTAAGTCAAAGATAAGAAAATAGACATTGAATTGTGGTAATATGAAAGAAAAAAGTAATAAAATGTAAACATCTTACTCATGTAAACACCTACTGTGCATGCATGCTAAGTTGCTTCAGTCATGTACGATGCTTTGCAACCCTATGGACTGTAGTCTGCCAGGCTCCTCTGTCCTTGGGATTCTCTGGGCAAGGATACTGGAGTGGCTTGCTATGCCCTCCTCCAAGGGATCTTCCCAACCCAGGGATCAAACATGTGTCTCTTATGTCTCCTGCATTGGCAGGCAGGTTCTCTACTACTAGCACCACCTGGGAAGTCCAACACCTACTGTGCTAGTCACTGAAACACTGAATTCCTCTGATTTCCCAGGGCAGGTTATGATGATCCCACGGGCACTTCCAGAGTTCCCTCTTTGGGCAAATCTGATACTGTTGAAGTGAGAAGTGACCCCTGGGTCACGTGAGTCTTAATGAGCAATACTGAGTGGATCTGCTCTCAAGTTCAATGTCCTAAGGTGGTTAGAAGTAAAAACTTGAGGTACTTTATTCAGGTGGCTAGGAAGCCCTCTATCTGCAAGATGGTTGGAGCATCTGCATAGACCAAAATTTCAGAATAACTCATAAAACTTTTATGTAAATATCCTTGGCTAGAATGGTCTGGAGATCTTATGATTCTGTATTGGGTTCTCATAGCCCCTGAAGATCCACCTTTGTTTCTCTTCATTTTGTTGGGCTACCCTTCCTTCTCACCCTTCCTCCCAGTAAATCAGCCACTGCCCAAGGACTTGGCTGATCACTGGATATATTCCACCTGCTAAACAGGGTTAACCCATCTCAGCCGTGCAAGAAGATGAGAGGGCCTCTAGCTGGCGCAGAAGAATTATATCTACTTAAACTTCTTTCCTTGCCCTTGAATAAATTTACTAATTGTGGTTCACTTAGAAAGGCAGCCTTGCTTTTTACCCTTTTGACAGTCTGGTCTCAGATGGCGTAAGAAGCTATTAATGGGAAATCTCTGTGCCTGCCACTCAATTTTGCTGTGACCCTAAGACTGCTTTAAAAAGTAAAGTCAATTAAAATTATTAACATACCATGATAGCATTTTAATCATCCATGATAATTTTCTTTTTATGACGTTGATGGAGACCAGCCAGTAAATAACTACTGTTCAAGGATGTATATATAACCATATCACCATCTGTCAGGAGCTGTCCTGGGAACCAGATTTTAAGATGAGCATTTGTCTTACGTGGTACATAAAAGACAAATGGGCGCTCTTCGTAGATCGACTATATCATTTTTTAATGAATGGAATTTAGTTTTTCTTGCTGTTAATGTATAGAACAGTAAACCAAGTAAGTCTATGTATTTTTCTTTCAAAATATGAATGAAGAATTTCTTAAACTGCTTAGAAAATACTACAAAGTTAAACTGTTGGTGAGAAAGTTTCTCCAGATCAGTCAAATTCTGTTGTTTCTAACTATATCATTGTAATTGACAGTGATACATATCTTTGAGGATCTAAAGTGCTTGGTATAATTAAATCTTAATCATGATAAAGCAGCACATTATTCATACACTAGATAGTGGAAAAAGTGGACCGATGTACTGAAACAAAATCAGATGATTCATTGATTTTAGATCTGATTTTAAACCAGCCAAAAGGTTTTGATGAAAGATAAATATGACTTAGAATGGAAGGAGGCTATTCTCTGTTCTCTTTTTACTGCCCCCACAAGAAAAACTCAGATAAGTATAAAATGTATAGACCTGCTCAATTTTGATTCTACCTTTTAATCAAAGTACTGTAGCAGATACTGAAGGGTATTCATCTGTTTTCTAACTTAAATGTGTGGTTTAATCAGAAGCTACATTGTGGTTCAAAATGCAAATAAAGAATTAGATGATATTTCATTTCTTCATATAAAGGACTATTATGCTATGAATAGATTCCATACTGTACGATATCATAGAAGTTAGAAACTGGCAGGACACATTAGGTCATTTGGTTGATCTCTGCACTGAGGACAGCATTGTTTGGTACAATATACTCTTCAGTCTTTTGCAATGTCAAGATATTCTAAAAGACTTAAGTCCAAACAAAAATATCTTGTTACCCTGGAGTTGGAAAGTAAATCAAATTGATGGGAGATTAGGTTATTTCTCAAAGCACCATCTATGCCCTCAAAGTCTACTAATGCATGAGTAAGTTGCTAAGAAAAGTCATTATTAGAATAGGAAATATAAAACACTGCTGCAGCAGAGTATGGAGTTGGAGAAGGCAATGAATGTCTAAATGAATGACCCAGAGTCAATAGGAACTTAGATATACATTCAATATGTATGTAGAAGATATTCCCTAAGGATAGACATTATAGTTCCTTTAGAGATGATGAAAATGATGAGAAACCACTCTGAAATGTGAAGTGACTTCCACAGCTATTTGTGTGTGTGAGGAACAAAGAAGGAACAAAGACTTCTAAAGGCTGAGAGGGGATAACCACCCAGGCCGTGTCCTTCGGCCATGTAAACAGCATCTGACAAGTCCTATCCTCAATGAAGCCCTACTGTGGGGATTAGAGAACTTATTTTTTTGGCTGCACTATGAGACATGTAGAATCTTAGTTCCCTGACCAGGGATCAAACCCATGTGCCCTGCAGTGGAAGCGCTGAGTCTTACATACTGAACCTCCAGGGAAGTCCCAGATTATTGGAGGAGGACGGAGGGCATGGAAACTGACTCCAGTGCTCTTGCCTAAAAAATCCCATGGACAATAAATCACAGCAGGATCCTCTATGACCCACATCCCAGAATATTAGAAACAAAAGCAAAAATAAACAAATGGGACCGAATGAAACTTAAAAGCTTTTGCACAACAAAGGAAACTATAAGCAAGGTGAAAAGACAGCCCTCAGATTGGGAGAAAATAGTAGCCAACAAAGCAACAGACAAAGGATCAATCTCAAAAACATACAAGCAACTCTTGCAGCTCAACTCCAGAAAAATAAATGACCCAATCAAAAAATGGGCCAAAGAACTAAACAGACATTTCTCCAAAGAAGACATACAGATGGCTAACTAACACATGAAAAGATGCTCAACATCACTCATTATCAGAGAAATGCAAATCAAAATCACAATGAGGTACCATTACATGCCAGTCAGGATGGCTGCTATCCAAAAGTCTACAAGCAATAAATGCTGGAGAGGATGTGGAGAAAAGAGAACCCTCTCACACTGTTGGTGGGAATGCAAACTAGTACAGCTGCTACGGAAAACAGTGTGGAGATTTCTTAAAAAACTGGAAATAGAACTGCCATATGATCCAGCAATCCCACTGCTGGGCATACACACCAAGGAAACCAGATCTGAAAGAGACACATGCACCCCTAAGTTCATCGCAGCACTGTTTATAATAGCTAGGACATGGAAGCAACCTAGATGCCCATCAGCAGACGAATGGATAAGGAAACTGTGGTACATATACACCATGGAATATTACTCAGCCATTAAAAAGAATTCATTTGAATCAGTTCTAATGAGATGGATGAAACTGGAGCCCATTATACAGAGTGAAGTAAGCCAGAAAGATAAAGAACATTACAGTATACTAACACATATATATGGAATTTAGAAAGGTGGTAACGATAACCCTATATGCAAAACAGAAAAAGAGACACAGATGTACAGAACAGACTTTTGGACTCTGTGGGAGAAGGCGAGGGTGGGATGTTTCAAGAGAACAGCATCAAAACATGTGTATTATCTAGGGTGAAACAGATCACCAGCCCAGGCTGGATGCATGAGTCAAGTGCTCGGGCCTGGTGCACTGGGAAGACCCAGAGGGATGGGGTGGGGAGGGAGGTGGGAGGGGGGATCGGGATGGGGAATACATGTAAATTCATGGCTAATTCAAGTCACTGTATGACAAAAACCAGTACAATATTGTAAAGTAATTAGCCTCCAACTAATAAAAATAAAAGAGAGGAAAAAAAAAAAAAGAATCCCATGGACAGAAGAGCCTGGAGGGCTATGGTCCATAGGGTCACAAAGAGTTGGACATGAGTGAAGTGATTTAGCATGCATGCATGCACACAATCTCTCCATCAAACCACATCTAGACATTGAAGTGTAGAGCTGCTCTCCTCAGTGCGTCCCCACCCCTTTATTTCCTTTTCCTAATGAGGAGAAGAAAATAAAACACCTACGAGGGATTCACATGTCTTACAATCCATTCTCATAGGAACCCTGTGACGTAGATGGGTTGCATTTAGCACACTATAGAGTGAGGGCTTCAAGGTATTGAGAAGCTTGACCAAGGCAGACAGTCACTGGTCTCTGCTTCCAAAACTATGCTCCTTCATTAAGGGCATCTGTGTGCCCTCTAACAAACTTTTATCATAAACTTTAAAGGAAGGTATATCAATATCCACATAGGAATTAGTTAATTATTATTTGCCCCTCTTGTTTGGAGGCTCATGAATCTGTGCCCGTATTTTAGATTACTTGCCTAATGTATTGAGATACTCCTAGACTCTGGCCTCACATTCTTAGTTGAACTTTTGATTCACTGAAGATACATTCTCAGGCTCTTTTTAAAAAGAAAATAAATATTTCTTTAAGTTATACCAATAGGACTTTAAAAAACAAAATGACTGCATTGGGTCTTAGCTGCAGCATGTGGAATCAAGTTCCATGATCAGGGATCAAACCTGGGCCCCCTGCATTGGGAGCGTGGAGTCTGAGCCACTGCGCCACCAGGAAGTCCTTCTCAGGCTCTTTTATAACATGCCTTTCTTTCTCTCATTTCTGAACTCCTTAGCTCCCCAAAGGTAAGTCCTAGGCTGCCTTCTGATTTCTCTCTAATTTATCTTCCTAGATTTTATCTATTTCCATAGCTTATATTTCATGTGTAAAATGAAAATAAATAGATTTTATCTATTTCTATTTTCACTCATCTAAGATAAACTCCTTTATAAAAAAGATAAACTCCATCTTATTTGAAAGATAAACTCCATCTTTCACTGCCCCCAACTCCAACACTTTCTTCCTTCAGTTTTCCTCACATCAGAAAATGGTACAATCATTCCACCCAGTTGCACCAGTGAAAAATCTCTGAGTTGAGATGAATACCTAGCCTTGTCCCATTTGTAGCCTTCTGCAAACTTGCCCTGCCTTCCTGATGGTGGAGTTTAATTCAAGAATTCAGTAATAGTATACTTCAGAGGATTTTTCTGAAAGTTCTGGATATCAATTTTTCATTCTCACTTTTCTGTACCGTGGCAACCTTGGGGTTGGAGGCAGCACTAGCAAAGTGAAGCTGCAAATTATAGAAAAGAGAAGCTGTTTTGCCGCTAAGAAACTGCTTCCTCATCACAGCCCATGAGGCACTAGACTAGGTGTGGAATGACTCCAAAGTCTACTTCTGAAATTTTTCAGTGACTTTTCATTTTAATGGACTTCCCAATAATTCCTCTAATTGTTTATCTGTTTCAATTGAGTTTTCCACTACTCGCAAGCCAAAGCATATTAACAGGGTGGTATACGTGAATCTCAAGAAAGTTGGGAAAGAAAGACTATATGGTAATTAATTACATCAATGGACAAATTAAATATGAAAATAGATCCATGTGGAAATCTAGTATATAGGCAAGGTTACAGTTTTAAAATCTGAGCAGAAAGGGTGAACAATTCTATAAAAACAGTTTGAGACAGTTTTTCTTTTAGAACATTATTTTTAGATTTTTACTCATTATTAGGAAAAATGCTTTGAAAATTCCTTAATATCTGAATATAAATATAAGATAGATTAATAAATGAATTAATATTATTATTAGTAAATGAATAAGCTGACAGATATATCTCATAAACAAACATGGAAATATGTACATGTTAATTGGGGTGAATGTGAAGTCGCTCAGTCGTGTCTGACTCTTTGCCACCCCATGGACTGTAGCCTACCAGGCTCCTCCATCCATGGGGATTTCCAGGCAAGAGAACTGGGGTGGGTTGCCATTACCTTCTCCAGGAGATCTTCCTGACCCAGGGATTGAACCCTGGTCTCCCTCACTGTAGGCAGACACTTTACCATCTGAGCCACCAGGGATGGCTTAAACTATAAACAAACTTGAAATGAAGTGAAAGTAACTCAGTTGTGTCCAACTCTTTGCAACCCCATGGACTATACAGTTCATGGAATTCTCCAAGCCAGAATACTGGTGTGGGTAGCCTTTCCTTTCTCCAGGGGATCTTTCCAACCCAGATCTTTGAACCCAGGTCTCCCACATTGCAGGTGGATTCTTTACCAGCTGAGCCACAGGGAAAGCCCAAGAATACTGGAGTGGGTAGCCTATCCCTTCTCCAGCAGATCTTCCCTAGCCAGGAATCAAACCAGGGTCTCTTGCATTGCAGGCAGATTCTTTACCAACTGAGCTATGAGGGAAGACATAAAGGAAGAACCATAAATGAAAAAGAAAAATTTGTTTCTTTAAACCAGAATTACAAGCTTTTATTTAATGAAAGACATGCTAAAACTGTTGAAAGAAAAATAAACCAGGAGAAAATATTATCTGAATATATAATAGACAAAGAATTAATATTTAAAAATATAAACAACTTCCACAAGTATTATAAGAAAAAGACAACACGATAAAAGAAAATGGTTAAAGAATTAAACACATAACTGACAAACATGGAATTCAGTAAGAATGAGGAAAGGTAGTCATGTTTTCTAGGAATAAAGGGAACTATTTAAACCAAAACTGAACTAGCCCTTTTCACTTTCTAGAATGGCAATAACTAACTAACTAAATCAGTCAATCAATCAATCAGTCAGAGTCCTGGCCAATGCATAGGTAAATACTCTACTGATAAAATTATAAATCAGTTCTACTTTGTGATCAATTCAATTCTATCCAATTAAAGTGCAGATAGCATATGACTAGCAATTTTGCTTTCAGCAGTTATTCTAGAATAATACACATGATGTTTTCACATGAACAAGTAATCATTTATGAGGGTGTTGATTGCAGCCTGAGTCATAATAGAAAATAAAAGAGAAATTTTGTAAAAATGAAAAGGACTGAACAATTTATAGTATATTCATATTGTAGAATGCATTACAGCAGTTAAAAGGAGTAAGACAAACATTTATTCCTAGAAATTTCTACCAAGATATATTAGAAGCACAATGCAATTTGTAGCATGACACAGCATAGTGTTTTTAAATGTAACATATATTTATATATATGCAAAAGGAAGAGAACTCACAAAAGGATGCCATACACGTAAATAAAAAGAAAAACAAACACTAAATTATACCTATGACATGATATATACCAGAAAAATGTAGGTGTTGGAAGAGTTCTAAAAGGTCGACTCAGAAGAAAGACGAAGACTAGAGGTGGTGGTCAGAAGGGACTTGGTATAACCTGTTATATTTTAATTCTCTTAACTTAATTAAGAAAAAGCTATTTCTGTATTTCCTGTGGAATTAAAATTAATTCCTAAAAGAATCCTTTTGGGGATGTTTTTTACACTTGGACAGCATGAACTCAAACTGGAACATAGAAGTGGGAACGTGTTGCAGATAAGACAAAAATATTATGCAGTTTCTTTTATGATGCTGTGTCTTAACAAAACTATTCTTTCTGGTTCTGCTGTATGCCACACTTGAGTGTTAGGGGAATTCTGACTGGAGAGAAGATAAAGCCCAGTGAGCAGCAGAATGTGAAATTCGCAGGGATGATACTCACTTCAGTTGTCAGTTCAGTTCAGTCGCTCAGTCGTGTCCGACTCTTTGTGACCCCATGAATCGCAGCACACCAGGCCTCCCTGTCCATCACCAACTCCCAGAGTTTACTCAAACTCATGCCCATCGAGTTGGTGATGCCATCCAGCCATCTCATCCTCTGTTGTCCCCTTCTCCTCCTGCCCCCAGTCCCTCCCAGCATCAGGGTCTTTTCCAATGAGTCAGCTCTTCACATCAGGTGGCCAAAGTATTGGAGTTTCAGCTTCAGCATCAGTCCTTCCAATGAACACCCAGGACTTATCTCCTTTAGGATGGACAGGTTGGATCTCCTTGCTGTCCAAGGGACTCTCAAGAGTCTTCTCCAACACCATAGTTCAAAAGCGTCAATTTTTCGGCGCTCAGCTTTCTTCACAGTCCAACTCTCACATCCATACATGATCACTGGAAAAACCATAGCCTTGACCAGACATTAGGAAAGTCAATTAGTCTTCTGGTAGGGATGGGGTGGAGCATGACCAAGATAATAAGAACAACCTTCAGAAGGTATTTAGCACTGTCCTTGGATAAACAGCTGAGACCCAAGGATCGAAAGGTCCTGGGACAGCATCACTGGAGAAAATAGACATGTGTTTGATGACAGCCCAGTTCATTGGCAAAGGAACCACTCCTTGCTTCAACTTATTCACTATCCGCTCTTAAAGACTTCATGATCAACACAAAGTGTGCATTGGATTTTCACATTTTGTAACAAATCTTTATCCTCCAGAACCATTCTCTACACTCTGTATGGAGAACCATTCTCCACACACAGCCCAAAGTGGTAATGCTACTCACTCAGGTCCCCCCAGTGGCACTCATCCTACTTGGAATGAAACCAAAATCCCTCCCTTAGTCTCCAGGCACTATGTGATTCATGCTAGACCCACCCTCCAAGCTCCTGCCCACACCTCCCCTCTTCATTCTACCTTGCTACATGGAACTTCCCATTTTTCCTTAAATATGGAGGCATTTCTCCCTGTGTGCATTCAAGTCACTTCAGTTGTGTCCAACTCTTTGCAGCCTTATGGACTGCAGCCCACCAAGCTTTCCTCTGTCCATGGGATTGTCCAGGCAAGAATACTGGAGTGGGTTGCCATGTCCTCCTCCAGGGGATCTTCCTCAGCCAGGGACGGAAGCCGCATCTCTTACGTCTCCTGCATTGGCAGGTAGGTTCTTTATCGCTAGCGCCACCTGAGAAGCCTTGATGTATTTCTACTCTTCTCTATTCCTGGAAATTCTAAATTATTCTTCCCTTAGATATCTCCATCTTCACTTCATTCAGGTCTGTTGACCTCCCTTATAAAAATGCTACACTGGATTTTTTACATTGCCATACTTTCATCATGCTATTATATTTCTGAAATGTCTTTCTTTGTGATTATAAGCACCAAAGGAGCAGAAAAATTGTCTCTTTGTGTCTCTTGCACACAGCTAAGTCTATACAACAAGAGCGATGGGCATTGTAAATTGGGCCTTTAGTGAATGAATGGATTAGTAAATGAAGAACTGGAACTGAGACTAACCCAGGGTCACAAACCTGAGAGTTAGGAGAATTTGAATTCTGGAATTCCAGTTTTCTTAACTCAAATCTGGTGTTCTTCCTATTATACCAAAAATGTCACGATTATTTGTTTAAATGATTTTTTTTTGGTCATTTGGCTAGTTAATAAAGGATTATAATACGAGCGGTTATTTCTTGGAAAATACTATATGAATAGACTAGTATTGAATACCTGCTTCTGACAGCCTCCTATCCCTGATGAAAGCCTTTAGGGAAAGGAAGGGGGTGGTTGCCTGGGGCATGGGAGAAGCCCATAGCCTATGGGAGTGAGAGTCAAGATTCAAAATCCGCAGCTGGTAAGTTTCCAAGTTACTGTGTTCCATTTGTAGTGCTTGGAGCTTGAATATCGATTGAATAAAGGTTGAAGAGATCCCTGGCACCTGAGTATTTGCATTCACATGATCCTAGCATGTATCATTTTAGAACTGAGGCAATGGGAATAATAGCTTCTGATGCTGAGATAACCTAGAACTGCAGAAAGAAAGTAGCACTTCTAGAAAATGCCACCTGTCAGCTGGTAGCTACTAGTTTTCAGACTTAGTGCCTGGGAAGGTATCTTACCCTAAATGTAGGGGACTTTCACTGGATTTGGAAACTGTCGGATTTATAATTTAATCTGCAAAACAGTTTAAACAATTTCCTAAAATCTGTATTTCTACTATGAAAGCATGCCATTGGTCTTAACCTAAGTAACTTGGTTCCTAAAAACAGTTGCTTAACACTCTTGGCGCGCCGAGTCCTGGCTCAGCTGTACCTTTTCTGGCTATCACAAGGTACTAAATACATCATCGACTAATGCACTGTGTATAAATCCAACCGTGCTTCTTCCAAGGGTAATCTCTCTCCCTCCCCAGTTGATTTTCCTATGTTAGATTTATTTCCTTTTTGGGAAAATGCATTTGCCCCCTTTCCAAATACTTACGTCGGTGAACTCATTTCTGGAATTCAGGAGTCTGGAGTCTTTAAGATTTGGCGGATAAAAAATGATCCCTTTTGAGACTGTAGCTTAAATACAATGAGTTTGTACATACTAAAGAATTAAAAAGTAAGATTACACATCCAGACTTATTTCAACATTCTGTATTACCATTTAAAGAGGGCAGTTTGTGTCAGATCTAAGAGGCAGACCTTATATTACACTAGTTTATGATTAAGTCAAATGCATATCTCCTCTTTAAATATCTCATTATATCATCATGTGAGAGATATGAAGACAGAAGGAAATATATCAAGTGAGTTCTCGGCATATTATAATAAAAAGCATTTGCAGTTAAATAATCTGTAAGGGAACATTTCAAGAACCCATATAGAGAAAATACAATTGCTGTTCTTCAAAATTAAATATGTATTGTGATTATCACAAAAATCATTACATTTTATTTCAAACCTTCTAGGTGCCAGACACTCCAGAAATTGAGACTTAGAAATTTAAATTGCTTAGCTTGTAGTGGGTTCCACCATATACCAGTATGACTCCAATGTGAATGTTTGCTAAGGTGAAGTACTCTGCCAAGCTCTTAATCCTCAAAAAAATTCCCTGTGGTGGATACTACTCATCCCAGCTTTACAATGAATAGATCAACACTTAAAATGGCCTAAGGTTGACAGCTAGCCTGTGGGGGACATGAGACCCTAAGCCAGGGCTGTCAGATAGAATTTCAGGGCTTTTAGAACCCCTAGTGTAGGAACCATTCTATTTCCTTCCAATGTTCAGGATAGCTGCAAAGATTGAAATGGGGGTTTGCTCAGGGGGTGGTAGATTGCACGCCAAGTGAGGCTTCCAAGCAGGCCTTCCTGTGCGGTGGACTCCCCCTGCTGCGCCTTCCTAGAATTGCCTCTGATGCTGCTCTGGGAAGTGGCATAAGCTGGAAGCTGTGAGTGATCATTTCCTGGAATTATAATTTCTTTCCCCAAACATTCAAGAACAAGCAGGGGTGATTGACAAGAGGATTAAGTACAGAAAATAGAAGGTATAATTTACCCTGTTTGTGTTTAACTCTGAGTTGGCCACTGAAAGCCTACTGATTCACTCTTATTCTGCTTTCTTCTCTGCCGGTTGCTTACAAATTATATTTGAAGACTGTTGTCACCTAATTTATTTAGCCTATGTGGTGGGAATGCCAGCTATCATATTCCATTAGAAATTCTTCTCCAATGCCGTCTCGGGGACTGTGTAATTTGTTTATGCAAAGGTGAGGCTTATGGGGTGGTATGTTCTCTTCTTTTGCATTCAGGAAGTGAGGATTAGATCTAGTTTTCTTTCCCCAATCTTCTACATTACTTTTACTTCATGTGTTGCCATCAGGGTCATTAGAGAGAGTGCCAGTTGTCAATCCAATACCCCTTTTCTGCTTTCTTACTAACAGAACCTCAATCTTTAAATCCCCATAGGAACACATCAAAAAATAATTCCCAGGCACCTTGAGGCTGTTGTATCCATCCAGCTAAGATGTGTTAGATTATGTGTGTTGTGAGAAACTTCCAAGAAGACTCTTTAAAAGGACCTTGGAATGAGGCTTGTTTATTGATAGCTTTCTCTATTCTTCTTTCTGCTGTCTGGAGTACGGATGAGATGGTTGGATCTCCAGCATCCATTCTGAATCATGAGGTCACCATAAGTCTGGAAGCAACACACCAAAAATGGTAAAGCAGAAAGACAGGAGAATCTAGGTATCTGGTGCTGCCACACCAATCCTGGACGTTCTATCCCTAGTCTTCTATGTGAGAAAATACACTTGAGAGTCTGAGCCACTGTTATTTTGATGTTACTGATATTCCTAACCTATATAAGAACCTTTGTAAAGTAAAAATGATTATAATTTTGTGAGGGAGAATTCAAGTATAGTACACTATATTGAGTTTGTCATAAAGAATAAATTGCATAATCCCCACAATAACACACACAATAATGTATTGTGCTCAGTTGCTCAGTTTTGTCTGACTCTTTGTGACCCCATCGACTGTAGCCTACCAGGCTCCTTTATCCATTCCTGGCAAGAATACTGGAGTGGGTTACCATTTCATCCTCCAGGCGATCCTCCCAACCCAGGGACTGAATCTGTGTCTTCTGTCTCCTGAATTGCAGGCAGATTCTTTATCACTGAGCCACAGGGGAAGCCCCACAATAACCTTATGAAAGAGCTACTATAATCTTTACTTCAACTAGCATGTGTTAGTCTCATTCATGTCTCAAGTCCATGTCATACAGTCCATGTCTCACTCATGGACTGTAGCCTGCCAGCCTCCTCTGTCCATGGAATTCTCCAGGCCAGAATACTGGGGTGGGTTC
Organism: Muntiacus reevesi; assembly: GCF_963930625.1. Taxonomy (NCBI): domain Eukaryota; kingdom Metazoa; phylum Chordata; class Mammalia; order Artiodactyla; family Cervidae; genus Muntiacus; species Muntiacus reevesi. The sequence continues at coordinate 49,970,600 of NC_089259.1, forward strand.
TATTCCCTTATCAAGGGGATCTTCACAATCCAGGGATCAAACCTGGGTCTCCTGAATTGCAGATAATTTTTTTTACCATCTCAGCCACCAGGGAAGCCCCATGGCTTCACTTCATAATTACAGACAAAAAGTCTTTGAAAGGCTTATTTGAGTGTTTGCTCAGCTTATATCCCATGGGCAGACAATCCTGGCGGGTCACAGTCCCTGGGGTCACAAACAGCCAGACACAGCTGAGGGGCTAATATGCACATACAGCTAGGAAAAATCAGAGACACAATTTAAATTTAAATCTATATAGTCATTAGGTTCTACATCCTACTCTTTTCTCTTTTAACTCTACTGGCTATCTGTGGCAGTTTTTTCATATCTCTACCAACTTTCTGCCTTGTTTCAAATCCTTTCTCTCCCTAGACCTCAGGTCATTTAACGCCAAGCCTCAGTGTCCCTGTAAAACAAGGGACCTATAAAATGAGATTTTTAAGAGTGCTTATTTCTTAGACTTGTTCAGAAATCAAATGCACTAGTTCATAAGAAAACACTTATTAAAGTAGTTCACACATATAATCTTGATACAAACTTCATTGTATAGTTTCATTATTTTTACATTGTATTAATACAATTAATAATTTGTATGTCTGTCTTACTTAATAGAGTATAAGATCACAGTGGCAGGAAATACACTTTTGTCACCTCTGTGTCCCCTTTAGGGGGATAATGCACAATGCTTTGCACTTGCTAAACACTGTAAAGTTTAGTTGAGTTTAACTTACTGGAACGTAGTAATGTGGGACATACTTTGATTGATGATTTGTTTAAACTTTATTTTTATGGTTATTTAGGTGTAGTTTATGGTCATTTTTGTGATCCAGATGAATGGATAAGTCTGAAGAATGCAATTTGCCTGAGTGGAACAGAGGTCAGTTATTAGTCACAATTAATCTTGTGGTCATTAGTTATGGGATTTCGCCATAAAAGCATTAATTTGCAAAACATTTTAAGAAGCCAAAACTGTTTCATTACTCATATTAACCATTTTGAAATATTAAACTTAGGCCAAATTCCATTTTAATTTGTTTCATTGACTTATCAGAAGTAAAGACTCTGTGTTATTTATATGTAGCCCTAAAATACAAGAAAATCTTTGTTTTGTCCATGTGAAATGTTTCTAAGACTGACAAACTCATCTGTTATTCTCAAAACTCAATTTTTGATGCTCAAGTGTGTCAAAATAGTTCTTCTTTCAAAATTTGTAGATATATCTATCATAAAGTGCAAATAACTCAATAAAATTTGTGTAAATATTCATTTTTCTCTTAAACATATTTCAATAGGAAAGTCTTGGATTGGATGTGAAATGCTTTAAAGAAAAAACAACTTAAAAGTAAAATATAGTTCAGTGTCCCGAAGGATCTCATATTTTAGGGCAGAATCTTCCAGAGTTATCTTCTGTTATTCGTTAAAGAAACATGTGAACTTTGGATGATGTGACATCTTTTAGCAAAGGAAATTTCAGCGCTGAGAGCATGAACTTGAATTCAAACCAATTAAAACATAATTAAATTGATTTGGCAAGGAAAAGGTATTTTGGTAAGTAAACAAACAAAATGTGACTGAATCCCATTCTTTACAACTAGGAGAGGATTTGAATAGTAGCTATTTGATAATCCACAACAGGATTTTCCCTGCTGATACATTTTGTACACAGTCCATAGAAAAATTAGAGGATTCTCTATAGGGCTCCTAGGAGGTGGTAGATGCCAATGTAAACAGTTTACAAAGCCTTGTTCTGTTATACCCTTGTGTTGAAAAGTTGATTATGAAGGCTTTTTGTAATCTAATTATTACATGACTGGGATAATATTTTGCAAATCTTAATTTGATGTTTTGCATTCTTCTCTCCCACAAATCATTTGCCTTGGAAGCCATGATGACATTTTGCTAGAGAAGCAGGGAGGGTAGATACTTCTAAAGGTAAGGGATGCCAAAACCATGAGCAGTGACCAAGAAGACCAGTGATACCATCACCTGAGAGTTTCTCTGAGCAGCTCAGGTCCCTCACTGCTGATCCACAAAGACTCTTCAGTTACCCTCTGCCCCAGGGGGTTTTGAGGGGATTAACAAGACAACTTTTTCTTTTTTTTTTTAAGTTTTGGGGAGACTGAAGGGGGGATTAGAGTGGTAGGATAGAACATAGAAAACAAAAAAGAAAGTATGTCTTTACCAAATATTAATACTTTGACTCAGTTATTTAAACTGATAAAACCTCCGTATTTGTAGCTAAGAAATTCCTAAAGTAATTCCTGTATGTTTTCTCCTTAGACACTGTATTTTTTACCCTTAAAAATTCAGTTTGTGTCATTTTATATCTTCCATGTTTCTCCTCAAAACGCTTGTTTTCCTCTGCTCTCCTGAACATATTAAATGTAGATCTAATGACTTATAATAGCTCTCAAGATTCTCTTGTCTACAAGTTCAATGAGCTGTGTCATTTCTGGATCTGTTTCAATTGATGGATTTTTCTCCTCATTTTGGGACATGTATATTCCTGCTTGTTTACTTGTTCATAATCTTTTTTATTAGATTCCAAACGTTCTAGATTTCACCTAGGTGGGTGTTGGCTATTCATGTGTGTGTGCATGTGTGTATATATAATATCAATTCTTGAGCTTGGCTCTGCAATACAGTTAAGTTCCTTGGAAAGAGTTTGAGACTCTCAAGGATTGCTTCTAAGCTTTGCCTGGCAGGTCAAGAGAAGTCTTGAATCTGGGGCTGATTTCCGCCCCCCGCCTTTCTGAGGCAATATCTTTGTTTTCTATCCTGTTATCTGTGAATTATGAGGTTTTCCCTACTGTGGCAGCTGGCAACAAACTATGCCTAGGCTTTGTGACTATTCTGAGAGTTGTTCTGCCTGGTCCTTTCCACTGGTTCTATCCTCAGCACCGGGCTGAGGAAACCTCTCTGTAGGTCTCTGGAGTTCTCTCTCCTTGGGTGAGAGAGAACTATCCATTAGTTTATTTGGTCAACAAATATCTGTTAAGTGCTGACTACATGTCTAGTGTTATGCCAGGAACTGGATATTGAGATAAAAAACAATTCTTGCCATGTTCACAGACTTAATAAATTTCTAGTATTGCAGTCATTACTTCTCTGAAGTATGTTTCTAATTACTTTTGTATATTAGACATTTCATTGTCATTAGTATGAATTAATCTACATGACACCATGTGTCAGAATAAATTTTGCTCCTTTCCAAAGTTGTTTGGCTTTTTTTCAGTTATCATAGGCCTTGTTCACACTAATGAAAATCTTAATCTTTGTGAATTTTTACATATAATTACTAATTTTGCTTGAAAACAAAGGAGTCAGGAAATACTTAACAAATTCATAGATGAACCAAAAAAAGATTAAGAGACTGAGGGTGATGAGAACAAAACTTTAAAAATTAATTTAAAAAAGACTTGCTCAAAAACCACATTGACTCTTGGCTCAGTGTGTGTGTTTCTTGGCTGAGAGACATTTCAAGGGAAGAAGGAACAGTGTCTCTTCAGTGAAGCTTGGACAGCTCTAGTGGAATTCTAGCTATTGAATGGGTTTTCTGTCTAAACAAAGACCTAAATATTCAGCATCTCTCAATTACTTTACCTCCCCTTACCCCCAAAAGAGGACTCTTACTTTTTTCTTGGTTATATATTGATACATAGCATATATTCATTTTTAAAAAGTCAAGCAAAAAGAGTACATATATTTTAAAAAATTATCTTCAATCTTATACTCTGAAGGGGTTTCTCAGGTGACTCAGTGGTAAAGAATCCGCCTGCCAATACAAGGAGATGCAGGCAATTCAGGTTTGAGTCCTGGGTAGGGAAGATTCCCTGGAGGAGGTAATGGCAACCCACTCTGGTATTCTTGCCTGGAGAATCCCCATGGACAGAGGAGCCTGGCGGGCTATAATCCACAGGGTCACAAAGAGTTAGCAAAACTGAGCGACTGAGGATACACATACTCTGAAGCAATCAGCATTTGTTTTTGATGACTATCGTTATATCTCTTGTTATTTAAATAGCAGCATAATTCCATAAAAAAGAATCATACATACTTTATTTATGTCAATTTTTGTTTTAAAATTCCTTTCTCTTTAATGTGTATTCCAATTTTTTGCATTTATGTATCAATACGTATTTATTTCTTTAGATTACTTTTTCTGGAAGCAAGAGTTTGGTTAGCCTTTCCAAAACCACATGGAGAGAGAGTGGGGAAGACTTATTTTTCCAAAGAAAATTAGAGATATTTTAGCAGAGCAATGTGGATGGATGCTGGAAAACTAGAAACAACAAATGTTCATCACTTAAGGATTCTGGACATGGTGTAAAGAGAAAACCCTAACAAAACTGATATTAGCTTCATGACCTTGAACAAGAGCCTTTAACTTCTCTGAGCTTCAGTTTCTTCATCTGCACCATGTACTTTTGGAAACTAAATGGAAAATGTATATGAAATGTAGAGTAGCCATTCATTGATTGCTCACTTGACTCCTACCTTTCTGCACTCATTCATGTTTTCAAGAACAACTGTGAGTGCTTGTTATATGCCAGACACTCTACTAGGTGCTAGGAATGTAACGTGGAGCAAAATCAGATGCCCTCAAGGAGCTTCCAGATGTGGATATGACAGATACTAAACACAGAATCACATTCATAAATGTTCAGTTACATAATAAAGGGGCATGAAGGAAGGTTGCCTGAGGAAGTAGTCATTGTCCTGAGAGCTCATGATAGATTAGTGGCTGACAGTTGTCTAGTTAAGGAAGTGGGAGAGTGTTATAGGCTAAGAAAAAGCATTTCTGAGCCCTGAGGTAGGAAGGAGCACTGTGTGTTGGAGGAACTGAAGCCAGGGCAGCTAGAGAGCAATGCGTGAGGGGTTGTCCAGGACAGACGAGGCTGGAGACAGAGTTGCCTTGTTGGCCACTGTGAGAAATTTCTTCATTATCCTAAGAATGAAAGGCAATGACTTATGTGTTTCAAGCAAGGCAGTGAATAAAGATGTTTGCATTTTGAAAAATCACTTTCAGTACAGTATTAAAGATACAATGGTGGGTAGGTGGCTGGTAAGAGTGGATATGATTAGAACCAGTGGGAGACATCTGGTATGGTCCAGAAAGAGAATGTGGTCACTTAGGCAAGGTTTAGGTTAGGGAACTTTCAGAGAAGTGAATGGACGTGGGAAACATTGAGAAAGTAAGAATGGCAGGACTTCGTGACGGCCTTTACATGGGAGGTAAGGGAGAAAGTGTCGGGGCCCAAAATGAGTCTGACATTTTTGTTTGGATGATGGGATGCAAGTTTTTAACCATTCATTGTTGTGGTTTGAAGATGTAGTGGGAGGGATAGTCAGAGAGCTTGAATTAGATTCTGAACATGTTGAGTTTTAGATGCTTTTGAAGAATCTAAATAATGCATAGTTGACAGGGGCAACCATGAGTCTGGATCTCAGAAGTGAGACATGGGCTGAAGATATAAAATGTGGAACATCTCTGTGTGTAACAACCTAAACTATGGCTGAGGAAATCCCACTCCTGGTCATATACCCAGGCAAAATTATAATTCAAATAGATACATGTCCACAACAACATTATTCACAATATCTGGGACATGGAAACAAACCTAAGGCCCTTTGACAGAAGAATGGATAAGGAAGATGTGGTACGTATATACAGTGCAATAGTACTCAGCCATAGAAAACAATGAAATAAGGCCATTTGGAGCCACATGGATGCAACTAGAGATTATCATACCAAGTAAGGTAAATCAGAAAGAGAAAGACAAATACCATGTGATATGACTTATAGGTGGAATCTAAAATTTGGCACAAGTGAACCTATCTATAGAACAGAAACGGACTCACAGACATAGAGAAGGGAGTTATGGTGACCAGGGGGAGAGGGCTGGGGGATGGAAGGACTGAGAGTTTGGGATTTGCAGACATAAACTATTATATACAGGGTAGATAAAGAGCAAGGTCCTACTGTATGGTATAGGGAACTACATTCACTATCCTGTGAGAAACCACAATGGAAAAGAATAGAAAAAATGTCTATATGTGTATAACTGAGTCACTTTGCTGTATAATAGAGATGGGTGCCACATTGTAAATCAACTATACTTCAGTAAAAATAAATAAATGAAATAAAAATTAAACGACGGTTGAGAAGGCTATCACCTCAGGAGAACAGGAAAAGTAGTCCCTTCTTACCATTTATATTTGCATATATTAAAAAGCAGCACACAATAAATCATGACAAAAACGGGATTGTAAGTACTGATGAAGTAATAAAAGGACTTAAAAGTACTAAATATAAGTACTTCATATATATATATGTATGCTCACTTTTGTGCATGTTAATATAAGTATCATATGAAATTGCTATATGTAAATATGCATATTTAATATTTTAATAACTGCTACTCTGAAATAGTTTCCTTACTCCATGTTAGCAGTCATTGGTTCCCCTTTTGGAGATTTAGTCCATAGGCCATTTTTTTTTCCATTACCTTCAGCCATAATGATGCTCTTTCAGTTTTGTGAAACAAAGCAATATATGACATTTTTTTTAATGTCTAAAGGGTCTTTAGATAATTGCTTGGTAATACACTTTTGATAATTATTTTTGCTATATTCTTCAAAGATTTATGCACTGAGACTTGGCTATAGATTTGTTAATGGTTTATTAACATCCTCACTTTGCATTATCCTGTGTTGGTTGTCTGTAAATACATAGTTTTTGCTATGGTTTTCTTTTCCATTTACGACAGGCCTAAGAGTAAAATTGATACAAAGATTTATAACTTCCTGTTTTTCCTTCCCTGTACTATCTTCTTGTAAACTTGAACTCTTATGTGGCCACTTCTTTAAATATACAAATTTGTAGGGGTTCATAGTACATGCAAGGCTTCCCTGGTAGCTCAGCTGGTAAAGAATCTGCCTGTAACGGAGGACACCTGAGTTTGATCCCTGGGTTCGGAAGATCCCGTGGCAATCCACTCCAGTATTCCTGCCTGGAGAAACCACAAAGACAAAGAAACCTGGTGGGCTATAGTCCACGGGGTCACAAAGATTCGGACATGACTGAGCGACAGCACAGCACAGCCTACTACATGCAAAATTGAAAGGCACTGACTTCTCATTTAGAGTACTGCAACTTGCAAAATTTTCACTGTAGACAAATGGACTTAGATGGTTATGGAAAATGTCCAGAAATGCAACCTAGAACCTTTGCATTAAATAAGAAGCTAAGGGAGTAAAGTAGATTATACAAGAAAAAAATCATATATATCTAAATTATTTTATTTAATTTAACCTGACTTGTTTAGGTTTCTAATAAAACTCTAGAGCAGGTTTGATAGTGTACATGGTGGGATGGTAAGGAGATGGTTGATTAAATCACTCTCCTACTGCACATAAAGTCTTGATGCTAGCCCCTTCCCCTGGATGGAAGAAATGTGAGGAGAATATGAATGTCTATTGGATGCAGGTATATAGATGAAAGAGAACTGCAATCTGAAAAAGAATATATATATATATATATATAAAACTAAATCACTTTTCTGTACACCTGAACTGACTCAACACTGTAGATCAATTGTACTCCAACATAAAATGAAAATTAAAGACAATAAAAAATACTGCAGACCCTATTTTCTGATAGCTTCAATTCTAATGGATTAATTATGTCAGGAAATAAATTACTTAGGGAATCCCCATGAACATTTTTCACCAACATGTTTAGGGATTTACAGAAGCCGATTCTCTGATTCTGTTGCATAAATGAGGATTTTTTGAACTGTCATCTTGAATTTTAACAATTTATATGAAGTGTGCCTTTTTGTCTAATATAATCATATGAATATATATATATCACACTCAAATTAGTTATTGATATAATTATATAACTTCATCCCTCAAAAGCTTAAAGTATGAATTTGTCAGGAATATATACTATATGCATCTTGCAGTGCTCACATATTCTGTGTCATGGAAGCAATGGAGTGTAGGCCTCGTTATTAGGACAGACAGCTTTTATTTAAATTGTCCTTAGAAGCATTTAACTTTAGTTTAAAGTTTTATCTACAATAGCAAAATGGAATAAAGATACTGAAATTGTCTGTTTCAGTCAGGCAAATGATTTGAACATAGACTCATAGTGATGATTAAGTTTCATTTCTAGAAATTCAAGTTGTACTTCCAGAGTGTGTGTGTGTGTGTGTGTGTATACACACACACACACACATATATATATATATATATATATATTTGCATTTTGTAGTATACGTTCTTCAGGGTTGATAGTTATTTGGTTGGTGTTTTTACATCTAAAACAGTGCCTGGCACATAAGAGGTTATCCAAAAATAAATGTTACATAAATAAATGAAGATGGATAAGTTGAAAGACTTTTTAAAAAATAATGTTCAAAATTTTCAAGTGTATTTTATAGAATCTCAGACCATGCTAACATAGCCTCATAGTTTACCGCTATTGGACATTAGGGGAAAAATGGTATTTAGATGATGGAGACCACTCAGATAAATTTCTGAATTAATTTTTCCTATAGATGCAAAAGGTTGAAATACAGACTTCAAGAATAAATGAGTATGTGGTTTTCTAGTTAAATGAAATTATTTTTAAATATAATGTTTCCTATTTTTTCAAAGATAATACTAAATGTTGATTTAACTTTGGACGTTGTCTGCTATGACTTTATTCTTAATTACTCTTGTTATTTTTTTATCCTTTATTGTGTATTATCTTTAAAAGTTGATGCAGTTCTTGAATCATTGCAAATTTTCAAAGGCCAGACTTTAATTATCTCCTTAAGGTGGTTGTCTAAAAAAGGTATCTTCTAATTTTAAATATAGTTCTAAGTTAAGTCAGAGGAAGCAAGGTTTGAAGTAAACATCTTTTCTTAAGTTAATCTTAGTTTTAACAGCCTGCACCTATTAACTAATTATGGAGAGTTGTCTAAAAGAAAAACTCATTAGTATGTGACATAAATAAGGCATATTTCTCACCGATTTAGTTCAGTGCTAGTAAATATACCCACAGAGTTCTGAATTCACCAGTGTTGTCAATTTATGATGCTGTTAAAGTGCTGCACTCAATATGCCAGCAAATTTGGAAAACTCAGCAGTGGCCAAAGCACTGGAAAAGGTCAGTTTTCATTCCAATCCCTAAGAAAGGCAATCCCAAAGAACGCTCAAACTACTGCACAATTGCACTCATCTCACATGCTAGTAAAGTAATGCTCAAAATTCTCCAAGCCAGGCTTCAGCAATACATGAACCGTGAACTTCCAGATTTTCAAGCTGGTTTTAGAAAAGGCAGAGGAACCAGAGATCAAATTGCCAATAGCCGCTGGATCATCGAAAAAGCAAGAGAGTTCCAGAAAAACATCTATTTCTGCTTTATTGACTACGCCAAAGCCTTCGACTGTGTGGATCACAATAAACTGTGGAAAATTCTGAAAGAGATGGGGATACCAGACCACCTGACCTGTCTCTTGAGAAACCTATATGCAGGTCAGGAAGCAACAGTTAGAACTGGACATGGAAGAACAGACTGGTTCCAAATAGGAAAAGGAGTAGTCTACGGCCATACCATCCTGAACGCGCCCGATCTCGTCTGATCTCGGAAGCTAAGCAGGGTCGGGCCTGGTTAGTACTTGGATGGGAGGAAAAGGAGTACATCAAGGCTGTATATTGTCACCCTGCTTATTTAACTTATATGCAGAGTACATCATGAGAAATGTTGGGCTGGAAGAAGCACAAGCTGGAATCAAGACTGCCGGGAGAAATATCAATAACTTCAGATATGCAGATGACATCACCCTTATGGCAGAGAGTGAAGAGGAACTAAAAAGCCTCTTGATGAAAGTGAAAGGGGAAAGTGAAAAAGTTGGCTTAAAGCTTAACATTCAGAAAACTAAGATCATGGCATCTGGTCCCATCACCTCATGGGAAATAGATGGAAAGACAGTTGAAACAGTGGCTGACTTTATTTTTCTGGGCTCCAAAATCACTGCAGATGGTGACTGCAGCCATAAAATTAAAAGACGCTTACTCCTTGGAAGGAAAATTTTGACCAACCTAGATAGCTTTATTAAAAAGCAAAGACATTACTTTGCCAACAAAGGTCCATCTGGTCAAGGCTATGGTTTTTCCAGTGGTCATGTATGGATGTGAGAGTTGGACTGTGAAAAAAGCTGAGCACCGAAAAATTGATGCTTTTGAACTGTGGTGTTGGAGAAGACTCTTGAGAGTCCCTTGGACTGCAAGGAGATTCAACCAGTTCATCCTAAAGGAGATCAGTCCTGGGTGTTCATTGGAAGGACTGATGCTGAAAGCTGGAACTCCAGTACTTTGACCACCTCATGTGAAGAGTTGGCTCATTGGAAAAGACCCTGATGCTGGGAGGGATTGACGGCAGGAGGAGAAGGGGATGACAAAGGATGAGATGACTGGATGGCCTCACGGACTTGATGGGCAGGAGTTTGAGTAAACTCTAGGAGTTGGTGATGGACAGGGGGGCCTGGCATGCTGCAGTTCATGGGGTCGCAAAGAGTCGGACACGACTAAGCGACTGAACTGAACTGTCAATTTACTGGGCTTTCCAATTTTACTACAAAAGAGAGTTTTCTTCATAGTACATTAGCTATCCTACCAAAATTCCATTTTAATAGAAACTAAAGATGAAACAGATGGAGTAACAATAAGTTGGTCATGAAGCTGACATATTGTGAAGCTTTGAAAATATATAGTATATCTTGATGTTAAAAAAGACTCATTTATATGATTTTATATCTTTAGTTATATCTTCATAGAGGTCAATCATTGAGTAGATGAAAATGATAATATATTAAGCTTTTACTGATTTTATGAGACATGAATTCATGTTTAGAAGTATGTCAAAATACTTTCACTTCCAAGAAGATATGGTAAATACATTTTTTTCTATCACTTCCACTTAGTGCAGTTTAAAAAACTTGAACATTATACTTAAAACTAACACAGGAAAACCGAAAAGGAGGAAGACTGGTTAGAGACTTGGGGACTCAAGGAATGATACATTGGTCAATTCCCAGGTTGTCTTTTGTTTTGATTTTGCCTCAGACATTCCTGACATGGGACTGGAGAAACCAGAGACCAAAAACCAGAGAGCTTGGACAAAAACAAAACAAAAACAAACCTCAAAAGCAACAATAACAACAAAACCCCATAAAACCACAAAACCAGAAAGACAACAAAAGTCTGCTTTTTCTAGCCAAGGACCAGGCAAAGGACATCTAGCTAGACAGAAAATATTTACATAATAACCCTCTATTACAGGCAAACAACAGAGAATAAACTATTGAATAAAGCATAGACAAACCAGCAAATGTTGAGTGGGGCCCCTAGATTTCCATCTTTGCCAGACTGTAATGAGGTGCCTCCAAAACTCCATCCACTAGAGAAAAACAAAACACTACTCATGTTTGCATAAAAACCTACACACAGATGTCCATAGTGGTTTTATATGTAATAGCTAAATCTGGAATCAGCCTATGTGTCCTTCAGTGGTTACATAACTGATGGTATGTCTATACCATGAGATGCTTGCATATTCAATTGCTCAGCCATGTCTGACACTTTGCTGCATCATGGATTATAGCCTGCCAGGCTCCTCTCTTGATGGAATTTTCCAGGCAAGAATACTGGAGTGGGTTGCCATTTTCATCTCTAGGGGATCTTCCTGGCCCAGGGATCAAACCCGCATGTCCTGCATTGGTGGCCAGATTCTTAACCACTGAGGTACCATGGGATAGTACTCAGCAATAAAGAAGAATAAACTGTTGTTGATACATGTGACAAGCTGGGTGAATTTTGAGAGAATTATGGTGGATGAAGAAAGCCAGTATCAAACATGACATTCTGGTTAAAACACTCTTGAAATAACCCCAACATAAAAATGGAGGACAGATTATGGTTTCAAGGGGCTAAGGAGTGTTTGCGAAGGAGAGGAAGGAAGTAAGCCTAACTTTACAAGGGCCATAGGAAGGATCTTGGGGGTGATGGAAATGTTTTCTCTTTGACTGTATCAGTGTTAATACCCCAGTTGTGATATTGGACTCTAGTCTTGTGATTTATTGCTATTGGGAGAAAATGAGTAAAGAGTAGAGGGTTCTCTGTTATTCCTCATAGTTCCACATGAACCTATAATTATTTTAAAATTAAAAGTGAAATTAAAATCCTCCAGTGAAAAGTAGACATTTTCCATGAATGAGATCAGATAGCACAATTCCCAGCCCAAAGAAGAAAATTTCTCACATTGATTCCTGAACACGTGCCTCTCATGAGCTGTTTAAACCTCTAACACTGAGTAGGCTTTCCCTGGATTTGAAATGTAGTGAGGATAGGTGGAGATATAATGGTCTTAACTAGAGGGAGCATACTGCCAAGATTGTTCCTTGAACTTCCTTTAAGGATTCATTGGATGTCATTTGGCCAAACTTTTAAGGACCTTCAAATCCCAATTCTCAGTTATGCATTTCCTACTGTCTTTATCAGCTTCCTCCTGGAAATAGTTTAAGGCGGTCTTTAAAGACTGTACACAGAGTCAGCTCATTAAAATAAAGATAAAAACCAAGAGTTGTGTAATGCAGGCAGGGAGAAAAGAGAGAGAATGTATTGCATTAAAAAATAAGTACGCCACTGCTTTTTCAGTAAAAATGAAAAAAACTTAATCTTGGTTTTCTGGTATCTTCAGATAAGGGGCATTATGGTTTATATAACTTCCATCATGACATAAAAGTGAGTATATTAGTTTATCAGGAGCGAGAATGTTTTGCTAGGAATAAATTCTGAACACAGTTTATTGTGTGGCTCTTAACTAGTGATATTTAACAACAAAATTATTTTCTTGCAAACGTGCTTTTACGTAAACTTCATATGATAAACTGTGTGGCTGTTTAAAAATAAGTAAAATTAACCACTACCAACAAAAGCACCTTAAACAAATGATAAAGCCATGGGGCGGGTTCTAGATTGAGTCACAGACTCAGGGTATCTGACTGTCTGGTTGCTATCCTGAACTCACATCTAATCATCATAACACTGGCCTCTACAATCAACTTGTTAGTTTCCTCAACATCCCCTGCTGACAGTCCTTCCTATGTCTTCCCAGCAGAATGCATCCCCTGAATAAGGGTCCCTCGTTACAGCTCTCCCCTTCTTCTCTACATCCCTCCCTCCTCTGGCTTTCAAAACAGGGTCCTTCTGGAGTCATTATTGTCTACATAGATCTCCAGCTACCCAGGTTGCTTTAACTTTCATAATTCTTGCTAATGTGATTTCTAGAGCATAGAGCAAAAGACTTGGCCATATAGGGCTTATTATTTCCCATGCTTCTTGATTATATATTCCCAGTGAGATTGCAAATGTCTTGAGAAAAGGATATATCCAACTACTTACTGACCTGTTGCTGGTGTTTAATTGCTCAGTTGTGTCCAACTCTTTTGTGTGGCTATGGACTGTAGCCCGCCAGGCTCCTCTGTCCATGGGATTTTCCAGGCAAGAATACTGGAGTAGGTTGCCATTTCCTCCTCCAGGGGATCTTCCCAACCCAGGGATTGAACCTGCGTCTCCTGCACTGGCAGGTGGATTCTTTACCAATGAGCCACAGGAAAGCCCACTTACTGACCTATCTCTCTGCTTATTGGTGCGATATACAGACTGAATCTAGCTAGACTCTTGGATCTGCTGCTTGCTAGCTATGCAACCATAGAAGTTTGCTTAATTTTTCTGAGGATTTGTTGCACATCTATGTGGATGTGGGGATAATTGAATTACATACCTCAGAGGTTTATGAGAACTGAATTAAACTATACATGTTTAGCTCACAGAACAGCATCTAGCACATTGTGAATCCTCAATAAAGTTATCTATTGTCATCTCTTCTCTATTAGCCCTGCGTGGGAGAATCTTTATCCAACCTTATATAATTAAAAGAATATCCTAAAGACAAAGCCTGTAAGCTGTTCACCAGAACATAAGTTCTCCTTTTCATTCTGTGTCCCCAATTTGACTTTATTTCCCAACTACTTTGCGAACAAAGGTTGGCCAATAGAATGTGAGTGTAGTGGTGTGTGTTTCTCAGACCCGATTCACTAAAAACTTCCCATATGTGCTCCTCCATACTTCCAGTCAGTTCAGTTCAAATGAAGCTGATCTGAGACTCTGAGACATGGGAGTCACGTGTTGAAGATGGCAGAGTCTCTGTCAGCCTGTCACCACACAAGACTGTTCACCCACCCGGTCAACTGTGTCAGGCTGCAAGAAATGAACTATTCTGGAATAAGATCCATAATGCATTTCTTGTGTCTGCTACTGCAGGTTATACAACCCTGCTCTTTCTCACAATGAGGAACTCTGACAATAGCGCATGCATGAAGCAGCCAGACGTAATTCAATGCCTCTCTCTTGGTGGGTCTGCCCAGTGGTCTTCCACTGTGGGCCTCCCATCAAACAACCACTTGCTTCCTCTGTCTGCCACACGTCTACATGCATGGCTAGTGTCTCCTACTCCGTGATCTGATGGGATTCCCACTGTGTCTTAATTTTAGATCTATTAAATAAGATCGCCTACCTTTTTTGAGTTTATCTTGGGATCCTCTGAAGCAAAACTTGCCTTTGTTGTGCAGCTCCAGTTTCAAGTAAGAGCATCCCAAACATTAAACATGACCCTCCAAATAGGTTTAACATTTTTCATATGACTTGATGGTAACAGAGAGATGTGTATGTGTGTGAAGATGTGTATTGGTGCATCTGTGACTTTTCTTGGTGATCTGACACAGGGCTGGCTGGACTCAATAACATATAAATTCATTGATTGATTGAACAAAACCTACTCCAACTTCCCATAACTACTAGAGCTAAAGTAAAGTGTTCTGGAAGCTCAGAGGAAGCTCATAGGTTGGAAAAGTTGGGCATGCTGGAGTAATCACTACTTTCTGTTCTTAGAAGCAGACTTATTCTGACTATTCATGCCTGTACATTCTCTTTCACTGGTTTGTTCATCCAACAAACATGGCTTTGTTTGAGATGATGGGCAAAGATGCATCAGTGCATATGACATTCTCAGGGGAAGGGCTGATGCATCTGCCTGTCTTGTGACTTGACTGAAGAGGTTACTCAGGAGACTTTATGAGACTTGTCTTCATGATGTTCTAATTTTAGAATTAGAAAACATGTAAGATAGGGGCAGTCATGTCTGACTTTTTGTGACCCCATGGACTATAGCCCATCAGGCTCCTCTGTCCATTGAAATTTCCAGGCAAGAATACTGAAGTGGGTTGCCATTTCCTTCTACAGGGGATCTTCCCAATCCAGGGATGGAACCTGAGTCTCTTGAGTCTTCTGCATTGCAGACGGATTCTTTAGCACTGAGTCACCTGACAAGCTTCTGTCAAAATAATACTGAGTGAGAAAAATTAAATTCCAACATAGAAAAGAAGAAAACCTTCATTTGAGGTATGAAGTGGATGCTTTCCTTGAGATATAGAGATTTGGGTGGGATTTCCTGTTAGAACCTCTGTGGTTTGGGAACTGAAATCCCTGCCCCAGGAAAGTGAAGTGCATGAGCTGTTTCTTCCTGTGAGACGCCTGAACTATAAGAAAGTGACTCTAAAACTACTCCCAGTGTGACTTAGTCCAAGTGGGAGTGAGGGCAATCGTGCGCCCTGAGGCTAGGAATTCTCAGATTCCTGGAGTAGAGTCAGAATGACAGTGTCTTGACCCACAGAGGCTTGTCATATTGTTGATGTGTGATGGAGGGTGAACCAGGACTAGTAGCCACAGAAAGTCAAGGTTGAGCAACAGCTAGTCTCCTTTTCTCCTCCGACTTCCCCTCGGAACTGCCTTCCCCATGTCACAGCAGACGTTACTGTTTGTGGGATGACCCCGCAGATGGCTGTGTGAGGACAAATTTGTGAGTTCCTGAGTTCCTCTTTTCTCTTTTTCCTTCCCCCCTCCCTGCAGCTGACAGCGCTGGGGAGAAAGAGAAGTGCTCTGCTGGTTGGGACAAAGCAAGGAGCAAGTCATGAGTTTGCTAATTCTCAAGGGGCTACAGTTGCATAGCAGGGATGCCCGTGGGGCTAACAGTCTTGGTATGACACAGCATTTTTTTTTTGTCCCTTAAATGCAGTCTTAGAACTTTTAATACCACTTTAAGTAACTAATCATAAGACTGAAAGCTGGATGTCTCCTGATTCAGCAAAACACATGCATCGACAGCAGCTGTGCAGTAATATTTTTAAAATCCAGGATCTTGGTCCTGAGGCCCGAGATACAAAGCAATTGATATATGACCATTTGGAAGTTTATTAAATGCTATAACTACATAGTCTCGTACAGTGCTTTTTAGTTCCAAAAGTTAATTCTTAGAGAAATCCAAGATAGTTATTCTAGGAGTGGGTCAAATCAGCTAGGTCCACTGACATTGGAGAAACATAATCTATTTGAAACTTCAGTTAGAGTGTGGATTCCTTCTCAAATAATCATTTGAGCTTATTTTGTTGGACTTTGTTTGAAGAAAATAAAAGCAATACTATAAAATATGATGTAAAAGCATGTGTATCTAAAGACTGTTTAGAATAGGATTCAATGGAAATAATCTAAGTACCTACCAGTGAAATACTAATCAAAAGAATCATATAGATTATTAAAATGGAATATCCTTGGCTCATTTAGAATATTTTATAAATATAAATTTATTTAAGATAAGATTTTATTATTACTAAAAAATAAAATCAGTTTTTAAAGTGTTTAACAGAAGAAAAAGGCAACAAAAACTATATATTAATGTGGTAAAATAATATATACATATATGAAATTTTATGAAAATATAAACATGTTGTAAAAGTTCTCACTGTACTGTATAAAAATACTATCTCAATATTAGCAATTGTCACTTCATGGTAGAATTACAGTTTCTTTCTTTTATTTTTCTTATATATAGGGGTGTGTTTGTGTGTTTGTAAACATGTATTGCTTGTGCCATAAAGATAAAGTAATCTTAAAATATTACATATTTCAGCCTAAAATGGAAGAATAGAACTGGAGCTCAGAATCTCTCTCCCTAGCAAGTAACAAAAGGAATCAAACATAGTAACAAACAAATAACATTCAACCAAAACCAAACAAGTTCAGAATGTGATGTTTGAGACAAAAACCTCAAAGTCTCACGTGGGTATGGAGTACAGTGGCTCCTAACTTTACCCCACATTCTAGTAGTCGTATTGGGTAGAAAAGTTGAATCTACAAAATTCTCAGCATTCTTGTTAAGATCTGTGCCCACAAAGCAGGAAGCAGGCCGAGCTGGGTGGATGAGAAAGTTATTTCAAGAAGAGTCAAGGACTGATCCTGTAGAGGAATGGCCATGTTAGCAGAGCCAATAGCAATGGACCCAAACATCCCTGGAGAGGCTTGAGATTACCCAGGACTTCTTGATGAATTTTGGAAAAAATTCAAAGCCCCAGTGGATACCCTTTCAGAACTAAAAATCCTTTCCCAATTAAGTGAAATGATACAGAACATTTAAGAAAATCCCAAAGGAGACAACAGAGCTTGTGACTGTCAATGAAAGATATACACATACCCAGCTGAGTTCTCCCTACCCCCACTTTCCTCACTCTACATGACTAGAAACTCTAGGCTGCAGAAAAACGAATGGAACGCTGATCAGGCTTCAAGGTGGTGAAGAAGTTCAGGCAAACAGGTTCTAAATCCAGCATGATGGGTATCAAGAAAAATTTAAATGCTTAAAGGAAAACACCTCTACTCACAACCCTACTGATGGCCAATGTGTGGGTTTTCCACACCCAGCAATTCTACTGTTCTCTGCAGACACGAAGTGATGTTCTACAGTTTAATTCCATTCTGACCCTAACTATCTGAAGTTAGTTAGCTCAGATTTCACACGTTAAGGGCTCAGTTCCCCAAGACTTCCCCTCGGCTTCAGATGCTAATCATAAGTCCTCAGGTTACCTCCATTTCTGGCCAGCGTGTGTGCAAGTTGTTTCAGTCATGTGCTAGGATGTTTCAGCTCTTTGCAGCCCTATGGCCTGTAGCCTGCCAGGCTTCTCTGTCTGTGGGATTCTCCAGGCAAAAATACTGGAGTGGTTTGACATTTCCTTCTCCAGTGGATCTTCCTGACCCAGGGATTACATCTGAGTCTCTTGCATCTCCTGCACTGGCAAGCAGATTCTTTACCACTATGTCCCCTGGGAGTTTCTGGCCAGCTTGGCTCTAAGTCAGGGATTCCCACCATCCCCTCCTCAGTTTCTATCATTTGCTTAAAGATACAGAATTCAGGGAAAGACTTTCCTTACATTTATGGCTTTCTGTTTTCTATAAAGGATATTATAAAAAATACGAATGAAGAGGCAGATGAAGTGGAACACAGGTAAGGGCTGGAAGAGTTCTGAGCTCAGGGGCTTCTGTCTTCATAGACTTGAGGTGTGTGAGGCTGTTGGGACCAAAATGGTTTAGGGTTTTTATGGCGATTTCATTATGTAATTTTGAGTGGCTGACTCATTTTCCACTGGTGATAAACTCAGTCTCCAGCCCCTCTCCCCTCCCTAGACGTCAGGGGATGGCGCAGTTCATGTTGTCATTCAGTTGCTAAGTTGTGTCTGACTCCTTGTGATCCCATGGACCGCAGCATGCCAGGTTCCCCTGTCCATCTCCAACACCCTGAGCTTGCTCAACTCATGTCCATTGAGTCAGCAATGCCATCCAACCATTTCACCCTGTCACTCCCTCCTCATCCTGCCCTCAATCTTTCCCAGCATAGAGTCTTTTCAATGGAGTTGGCTCTTTGAATCAGGTGGCCACAGTATTGGAGCTTCAGCTTTAACACCAGTTCTTCCAATGAATATTCAGGGTTGATTCCTTTTAGGGTTGACTGGTTTGATCACCCTGCAGTTCAAGGGACTCTCAAGAGCCTTCTTCAACACCAGTTTGAAAGCATCAATTCTTCAGCACTCAGCCTTCTTCATGGTCCAACTCTTACATCTGTACATATCTACTGAAAAAAATGAAGATTTGACTATATAGACCTTTGTCGGCAAAATGATGTCTCTGCTTTTTAATACATTGTCTAGGTTTATCATAGCTTTTCTTACAAGGAAAAATAATCTTTTAATTTTGTGCCTGCAGTCACCATCCACAGTGATTTTGGAGCCCGAGAAAATGAAATCTGTCCCTGTTTCCACTTTTTTCCCATCTATTTGCCATGAAGTGATGGGACCAGATGCCATGATCTTAAGTTTTTTGAATGTTGAATTCTAAGTCAACTTTTTCACTCTCCTATTTCACCCTCATCAAGAGGCTGTTTAGTTCCTCTTCATCTTCTGCCATTAGAGTAGTATCATCTACACGTCTGAGGTTGTTGAAATTTCTCCCAGCAATCTTGATTCCAGCTTGTGATTCATCCAGCCTGGTGTTTTGCATGATGTACTCTGCATATAAGTTAAATAAGCAGAGTGTGCAGATCATTCCAACCCTCTAATCACAGGGCAACTCCTCTGGTAAATCTAGCCCTCACTGTGAGGTTCACTAGGGATAACCAACCACCAGTCATCTTATTCGCATACAAAAAGATACCACTCTGGAGATTCTAAGAGCCTCAAAAACTCACCCCCAAAATAACAAGGGTTTTAGGAGCTCTGGGCCGTGAACTGGGGACTTAGACCAAATATATATTTCCTATTTTGTGCCTCCATGGTAGCTCAGATGGTAAAGAATCTGCCTGCAATGCCGGAGACCTGGTTAGACCCCTGGGTCAGGAAGATCCCCTGGAGAAGGAAATGGCTACCTACTCCAGTATTCTTGCTTGGGAAATCCAATGGACAGAGGATACTGGTGGACTACAGTCCATGGGGTCTCAAAGAATCAGACTTGACTGAGGAACTAATACTTTTTTCATATTTCTTATTATATCACAGTATTAAATACTATATCTAAGAAATAGGTCTAGGTAAATATAGGTCAAAATCCATTTAGTTACACTTGCTTATTTTGCCCTTCTCTAATACTACATATTTGGTTCATCAGCTAATTCCATCAGCTCTACTTTCAAAATATATCTAGAATCAGAACATCCATCACCTCTTGGCCAAGTGGGGACTGGTCTCCCCACTTCTGAACCTGCATCCCCTAGGGTATTGTCTCAATGCAGGACAATCACTATAAAAATGTAAGTCAGTCTTGTTGTATTTTATTAAATGGTGTCTTATCTTAACACAGAGTAAAATCTAAGGTCATTACTAGGGCCACAATACCCTACATGGATTTTCTGACTTCTTGTCCTCTTTCTGCTCTGCCTGCTTTCCTCGAGCAACATGATTTTCTTGCTGATTCTGGAACATGCCAAACACATTCTTACCAGAGGCATTTGCATGAACTATTGAATGCTCTTCCTTCAGATACCTGCATGGTATTTCATGACCACGCTTAATTCACATCTCTGCTTTGATATCACTTAACCAGAAAGGCCTTTCTTGATCACACAAAATATAAAAGCACCCACCTTTCTGTATTTACTTTATTTTAATTTTTCCATAATATACCCATATCTACATGTAGAATATATTTTATATGTATGTAAACTGTATTGGGTAAATACTATATTTGCTATATATCTATATATATATAAATGCCTACCAATAGTACATAAATACATGCATACATGTTACCTTATCATCTGACACACAGTCCCACAGACACAAAATTGCAAACAAACTCCATGAGTGTAAAGACTGTTTTCTCAGTGTTATAACCCCATGCTTGGCACAGTGCCTGGTGCATGCTGAGTGTCCTCACTAATTAACATTTGTTTCAAGAATACTCAACAATTAAGGGAAACCAAAGATATAAAGTTAAGCTTTAAATACCCAATAAAATGCAACTGTGTAATAGCAAACTATTTTTGATTGAAGGATTGGGGTCCAGAGGTGCTGACTCGTTTGCTCATGGAGTTACTAAGATGGGAGGAAAAGTGTGGGCTTTGGAGTCAGGCAGATCTGGAGTTCACCGTTTCCTAGCTGTGTGATTTTTATATAAGCTCATTGTCCTTTTACTTTCTCATGTGGAATATTTAGACTCCACACCTTGCAGAACTGTCAAAATAATTAAAAGCAGTACTGAATGCATGGAATTTTTCTGTTGCTGTAGAAGTAAGACAGGAATCCACAAATGAAAACAAGGGGGGCACTAAAGACTCGCATCGTAAAGAGACATGAAAGCAACTGGTCCTTCTTCCCAGCCCCAGTGCTTCTAAATGCAGCAGAGTTAACACCACCGCCCGAGACGTCACCATTCTTTACTTCCAGAGTGGGAGAGGAAACAGAAAAGAGAAAGCCTCTGGGGAGGTGGGCTTTTAGGGGAGTTTGGTGGTAGTGATGAATGATTTTACCTCCTCATGAAGGAGGAGGACAGATTCTCCTGCCCAAGTGATAAGAAGTATCCTACAGAATTGTAGACACTAGCGATATCTATGGAGGGGGGAAATTGGTATCTCCTCCCTGGCTGGATGCTTTCTGAACTGTAGAATATTTGGTCCCATCATCTTGGTTTTTGGTCAGATAAAATAGAATCTGGTGAAGGAGTATAGCATCACCTGGAATTATAAATGTTGCATCCATGATATTAGTGGCTTCTCTTCTTCCAGAGAGACTAGGAGGTTCAAAGCGTGCTGGTGCAGACCATGCTAGCATGGGTAGTGTTTCTGGTGAAAAAAAATTGTATCCAGCTCTGTTCTCTGGACTTCCCTGGTGGCTCAGATGGTAAAGAATCTGCCTGCAATGCAGGAGACCAGGGTTCAATCCCTGGGTTGGGAAGATCCCCTGGATAAGGGAATGGCAACCCACTCCATTATCCTTTCCTGGAGAGTTCCATGGACAGAAGAGCCTGGTGGGCTACAGTCCATGCCGTTGCAAAGAGTTGAACATGACTGAGTGACTAACAGCTCCACTTCACTTGTAGCCCTAAACTCCATAACACTTAGAAGACCTCAGTGGGTCCTGTGACTCCATACAAAGGAGAACAGAGTTCAAAAGAGGAAACAGAAGGGCCAAGGCTGACCAAGAGGCCACGACACAACCAAGATGGTGCTTAACAGGGAGAGGGGCCAGAGGAAGATGCTATGTCCTACTCTATGAGGGCGCTCTTAAAGATGAGCAAGACTCAGAGAGCTGCATGGCATCTCAGGAAAACCACAGACAGAATTTATACTGAGACAGCATATCAGCAGAGGCCATCAGCAGTGATGGGAACAGACCAAGTCACAGGATATCAGAGGAGTCTCTACGCCACTCCTACGGGTGGTTATGAGTGAAGATTCTTCTCTTCCCCTTCCTCTTTCCTCCTCTCTCTCCTCCTTCTTCTTTGTGTCCTTTTTTATCTTCCTCCTCCTCTTCCTTCTCTTTAATATCGATATATTACTGCGCACATGCTCAGGTGTGCCCAACTCTTTTGAAGCCCCATGGACTGTAGCCCACCAGGCTCCTCTGTCCACAGGCTTTTCCAGGCAAGAATACTGGAGTGGCTTGCTGTTTCCTTCTCCAGGGCATCTTCCCAACCCAGGGGTCAAACCCGCATCTCTGGTGACTCCTGCATTGGCTGGTGGATTCTTCACCACCAGTGCCACCTGGGAAGCCTCATAGATATTTTAGAAAGAATGTCAAAGAATGATTTGTGAGAAGTTGCATGGAGGTTTGTGTTTGGATGTGTGCTAGGGACGAGGAAGCGGCACTGGCATGGAGGAATGTGGTCAGAGGCAGAACAGATACTCCTGATGCCACAGGGAGAGCCTGAGAGGGAAAAAGTGTCAGGCAGGTTTGGACATTTCAGGCATCAGCATATGTAGGAGTCCCCATCTTGCTGAAGCTGTTTACGTCTAATGGGGACTATTTAAACTTTCAGGAGACTCTGGTCTAAGGTACTCTTTTTTTTTAATGCTTGGCATTTACTCATTTTATTTTTATTATTTAATTTTTAATAATTTTATTTTTATTTATTTATTTTTGACTGTGCTGGGGCTTCATTGCTGCATGGACTTTTCTCTAGTTGTGATGAGCGGGGGCTACTCCCTAGGTGCAGTGTGCAGGCTTCTTACCGCGCTGGCTCCTCTGGTTGTAGGACGTGGGCTCTAGGGCATGAGTGCTCAGCAATAGTGAAATGCAGGCTTAGTTGCCCCATGGTCTGTGGCTCTTCCTGACCCAGGGATGGAACCCGTGTCACCTTCATTGGCAGGCAGATTCTTTAACACAGCCACCAGGAAAGCCTCATACTCTCTTTTTTTTTTAAGTTCATGGGCTTATCATAAGACTTTATTCCTAGCAGAAAGTATTTTAAGTATACCTTTTAACATAAAGTAGGGAAGTTGTAGCAAATTCCAATAAAAATAATTTCTGAGTAAACAGTAAATAGAATTAATTTGATAATTTTTCACCAAATCTCTATATGATAGAATATAGTTATTTAACTTGTTGAGCTTTTTTTGAAAATAGAGTTTTAAATTCTGAGTAATGGAACACAACGCTTTGTAATTCTAGCATAAATACGTTTACATGTATAGTTATGCAACAAATTAGATAATCCCATAGCCCACTGCGGATATTAAACTTGTTCCACATGAAAACATGAACAATCTGCCAAGGTCTAGATCAGGTATATAGCTTATGGCTATAAAACCAAGTGAGATAGGATGCTTAGGAAAGTATTTGGATAAAATTGACAAAGAGTTAAGTAAGTACTCTGTCATGTGAAGAAAAACAGAAAATGTTGATTTTCTGATTTGAATTATTTTAGTTAATTGCACAAAATTATTAATAGGAAAAAAGTAAGACAGAAAAGTGAAAAGGAAAACACAATAAAATAATTCTTAATATAGACGCAGATTTTATTAATGTCTCCTTTCTCTACTCCAGTTTGATCTTTCTGCATATCACTCACACTTTCACATTTAATTAACAAAAAAAAGTGAAATGTACATACAATTCAGATACCTTTTCCCTTGAGCTAGGGAGACAGATCTTTTCCATTGAAACTCCTGACTTAAGTGACAGGAAGTTCACCACGTAGGATAAGGTGTTCACCTCTTAATCACAGAGTATGGGCTTTGATGAGTAACCAGCTGGACTGCAGTTGTGCAATCACTTATAGGACATCAGAAGTCAGTGCTGGGAAAGCAGAAGGAAGTCTGAAGAACATGAGAGGGAAGGGCCCCATCTCCCCTCCTGGAATCGGGATTTATGGGTTCAGATAAAGGTAAGGTATTTTTACCTCAGAAATACACAGGAGTCTGTGCAAAAACAGTGAGTGGGCCCACAGTCACAAATTTTAGTTAGGAAAAATGAAACAAAACTAGAGAAAAATTTTAGGAGGCTCTTCACACAACAAAGGTTTTTTAAAAAGTGTGCTTTGCTACTCTATGGGATGTAATATTCAAAAGCATTCCAAGATATTGTTGCCCTTCTTCAGGGAACCCTGATGGCTTCTAGAAGTAGTTCATTTCAGTCTATCACGTTTTCCATTCCCTTTTATTTATTTTTTTTATTTTTTTATTTTTTTATTTTTTTTAATATTATTTTATTAGTTGGAGGCCAATCACTTTACAACATTTCAGTGGGTTTTGTCATACATTGACATGAATCAGCCATATAGTTACATGTATTCCCCATCCCGATCCCCCCTCCCACCTCCCTCCCCACCCGACTCCTCAGGGTCCTCCCAGTGCACCAGGCCCGAGCACCTGACTCATGTATCCCACCTGGGCTGGTGGTCCGTTTCACCATAGATAATATACATGCTGTTCTTTCAAAACATCCCACCCTCACGTTCTCCCCCAGAGTTCAAAAATCTGTTCTGTATTTCTGTGTCTCTTTTTCTGTTTTGCATATAGGGTTATCGCCACCATCTATCTAAATTCCGTATATATGTGTTAGTATGCTGTAATGTTCTTTATCTTTCTGACTTACTTCACTCTGTATAATGGGCTCCAGTTTCATCCATCTCATTAGAACTGATTCAAATGAATTCTTTTTAACGGCTGAGTAATATTCCATGGTGTATATGTACCACAGCTTCCTTATCCATTCATCTGCTGATGGGCATCTAGGTTGCTTCCATGTCCTGGCTATTATAAACAGTGCTGCGATGAACATTGGGGTGCACGTGTCTCTTTCAGATCTGGATTCCTCAGTGTGTATGCCCAGAAGTGGTATTGCTGGGTCATATGGCAGTTCTATTTCCAGTTTTTTAAGAAATCTCCACACTGTTTTCCATAGTGGCTGTACTAGTTTGCATTCCCACCAACAGTGTAAGAGGGTTCCCTTTTCTCCACACCCTCTCCAGCATTTATTGCTTGTAGACTTTTGGATAGCTTCCCTTTTAGATTCTCATTTTAGAGCATAGTGGGGAAACTTAAGAGTTCTTACAGCTCCCCCTGCTGGTGCCAAGTAAGAAGTGCAGCTTTAGTAAGAAAAACAGCATATACACCCTGAATGTAATGGCTAAGGACTTCCTCGGTTGCTCAGATGGTAAAGATCTGCAATGCAGGAGACCAGGGTTTGATCCCTGGGTTGGGAAGATCCCCTGGAGAAGGAAATCTTAACCCACTCCAGTATTCTTGCCTGGAGAATCCCATGGACAGAGGAACCTGGCAGGCTACAGTTCATGGGGTCACAAAGAGTCGGACTGAGTGACTAACACTTTCACTTTTCATACTGACTAAAGGTAAGATCAACTTTTTGTTTTAAAAACAAAATCCCATCTAGCTCTGATCTCTGAATAAGTGTGAAACATTTATTAAAAACATGAAAAGTAGCAACCAGATTTGTTGGAGATACTAATTTTCAGAAGTCAGACCAACAATTGCTATTGTTCAGTTGCTAAGTCGTGTCCAACTCTTTGTGACCCCATGAACTGCAGCACACCAGGCCTCCCCGTCCTTCACTATCTTCCTGAGTTTGCTCAAATTCATGTCCACTGAGTCAGTAATGTCATCCAACCAACTCATCCTTTCGCCGCTTTCTCCTCCTGCCCTGAATCTTTCCCAGCATCAAAGTCTTGTCCAATGAGTCAAGTCTTCGCATCAGGTCTTACATGAAAGTATTTAATTCAGTAGCATAGTTTCAGGAGTTTTTACTTCTGAAAGCTGATGCAGGAAAACCTTAGGGCTTTTTAGTGTTTAGATTGAACCTCTACCTGCTGTCATTCTCTCTCCATGGATCTGTAGCTGGACGGGAGGTCTACTAATCATTTAATGTCCTCCCACATATTCTCCAGTCCTTTACTGTTGTTGCAGTTGGGCAGCCATGACCTGTGTTGCTTATTGGTCCAAAGGAAAAAGTCCAGCCCCCCACCCCAGCTGCTTTCTCCACTGCTGTGGTCCCTGAACGCTTCTCAGGGGGGGTCCGCTGGGGTAGGCACCTGAGTGCCTCTATGGAGCAGAGCCTCCTGTGTACCTCTTCCTCCCACTTGACCTACAGTGGACTTTGTGTGAGTCAAACATAGCTGTGAGGAGTTAAGCAATGGAAGTTTTGAGATTCTTTTGTGCTGAAAATAACAAAGTAGCTGAAGTTCGGCATATTCGGCACAATCCTGAATACTGCATGTGTCACGTGATCCTTACGATGACACTAGGAAGTGTTTTAGATATTTTGTGAGCCACATTTTATCAGTGACAAAGCTGTGGCAAAGCTAGATTAGGTAAATGATGCCAGGTAACAAGGCTAGGAAGTGATGGAATTAGGAATGAAATCAGTCTCTAAATTCTTTCCATTTTTATTCCTGTGCTACACTGTCTGTTAAAACCCACACTTCACAATGATTTAAGGTCAATTACATTAAAAGTTAAATGTCATCATTCTATTTAAAAAGTTATAAAAGCAAGTTATCATACACTGATCCAGTTAATCAAAAATTTTCATTAAGAGTCTAGTTTGTTGAAACATAGTCCTAAGCATTGTGAGAGGTATAAAAAAGTAGGAAGGCAGTCTTTTATCCTCACAGAGCTTATATTCAGGCTAGTGAGACCAATTTCTGGCCCCCACCCTCTCCCCCCATCAAAAAAAAACTTGAAAAACTCAACAGCAATAGAAGAGACTTAGAGTCCATGACCAGTTTTCAAATTAACCTTTCCACAGTGGATGACCTGGAAATGTTTGTCATGAAGAAGAAACAGGGTGACCAGGAAGGAAAGGTGGAGAAAAACTGGTGAAGAAGGTAAATGGTGCAATTACAGTGCAGAGTCCCATCCTTCAGGATGGGGTGGTCGGCTCCATGGAAGAGGCAGGGCTTGAGCATTATCTTGATGGATGGGTGGGATTTGTGTTGATGGGAGAGGGTGGGGCAGGGTGTTTCAGTTTAGTGGAGTAGCACAGATGTAAGGATAAGGCATATAGCATCTCCAAGGAGTGTGTGTAGTTTAACTTGACTGCGACAGAGAATTTGTGTGTTATTGAACATTGTGAGATGAGGCAGGTAAGCATAACTGCCACCAAATTATGAAGATCCCTGTTAAGGAAACTATATTTTATAGGCAGAAAGACTTCCTTAATGCTTATAGAATACGAAAATGTATGTCAGTGAAATATACATAATGCCTAAAGGAGATACTCCAGTGCTCATGCGTGCTCAGTTGTGTCTGATTCTTTGCGACCCCGTGGTCTATAACCCGCCAGGCTCCTTTGTCCATGAAACTTCCCAGGCAAGTATACTGGAGTGGGTTGCCTGTTCCGACTCTAGGGGAACTTCCTGACAAAGGGATTGAACCTGCGTTTCTTATGTGCCCTGCATTGCCAGGCAGATTCTTCACCACTGTGCTACCTGGAGAAGGAAATGGCAACCCACCCCAGTATTTTTGCCTGGGAAATCCTATGGACAGAGGAACCTGGTGGGCTGCGGTTCATGGAGTCACAAAGAGTCAGACACTACTGAGCACACACATCAAATCAAATCAAAAAAGGAGATACAGGAAGAGAGATCAACTGAAGTGATCATTACTGCCTAGACATAAGCACATGTGTCCGTGTTATTTTATCTATGGCTATCATTCTACGATGTCTCAAATTTTGTATAAGTCAGCTATTTGTCTAATCAAAAGTGATATCTGCTAGTAGTGTTTAATGCTATTCTCTTATTTGATTTTTATACTCTTTAAAACAAATGAAGTACTATTGATGAAGTATGTTGGACATTATTTTTACTGGGAAAAAATACATGCATATGAGTTATATCAAATACAGCAAAAAGAACTTATGATCTTTGCCCCCAGTTCTACTCCTTGAAAGTAAACTCTACTTTCTCTTTTAGTTTGTGGTGATATTACCTTTATAACTCTAAATGATACACATCCACCCCTATTTCCTAACTAATAACTTGTCAAAACTATCTTTTGACTTCTTAATATAAGAGGATTTATCTTGTACTATTCTTTTTTCCTTGATTTGCTATTTTTACATCATTATTTTAGTTTTTTTCTTTAAACTTAACTTGTAACTTAATAATAGTATTCTTTTTATGTTTTCATCAATTTTGAACAATACTCTTAACTCCTTCTTTGTGAGATAAGGCTATTGGTGCCCTGGTCTTCCTCCTCCACAAATCTTCCTTCTCATAAAAGTCTGACTTGCAGCTTTTTTTTTTTTTTTTTTTGACTTGCAGCTTTATTTTTACCTTGATTCTATCTAGATTAATATTTACAAACTCTCCAATAACCTCAACCAGGTCTCATGTTTTGAGAACACACTGATGATAAAATCTGAAAATCAATAACCAATCTACACTTATCTGACAATACCCATACCATTCAGTGCCAAGCCAAACTGTGTGCTCAGTCAGTTTCATCTCTATAGGTCCAATGCCTTCACCTCTTGGTCACCCTAAGAAATGTTTTTAAAGTGGAAGTCAACTCAGTTATCCTTTTAAATACTTCATCAGTTATTAAGTTCATGGTGGGACTTCCCTGCTGGTCTAGGGGTTAAGACTTTGTGCTTCCAATGCAGGGGTGCTGGTTTGATCCCTGGTTGGGGAACTTGGATCCTACATGCTGTGTGGCATGAACAATAAATTAAGAATTAAAAAAATTAAGTTCATATCACATTAAATACATTTCAAGCAATTCATGATCAGGGTTTTTGGTTTGTTTCCTTCGAGATTTTTTAATTGCCTTTCTTTTTAACTCATGTTGGTTGTATTTATTATATTTTATTTTCCCCTCAGTCTTATGCAGATATTAGGTCCTGATTTCTAAAAATATTAAAGGTCTTCTGAAGATCAAGATTGCCGGGAGAAATATAAATAACCTCAGATATGCAGATGATGCCACCCTTTGGCAGAAAGTGAAGAAGAAGAAGAACTAAAGAGCCTCTTGATGAAAGTGAAAGAGGAGAGTGGAAAAGTTGGCTTAAAGCTCAACATTCAGAAAACTAAGATCATGGCATCTGGTCCCATCACTCCATGGCAAATAGATGGGAAACAGTTGAAACAGTGGCTGACTTTATTTTGGGGGGGCTCCAAAATCACTGCAGATGGTGACTGCAGCCATGAAATTGAAAGACACTTACTCCTTGGAAGGAAAGTTGTCACCAACCTAGACAGCATATTAAAAAGCAGAGACATTACTTTGTCAACAAAGGTCCATCTAGTAAAGGCTATGGTTTTTCCAGTGGTCATGTATGGATGCAAGAGTTGGACTGTAAAGAACCCTGAGAGCTGAAGAATGATGTTTTTGAACTGTGGTGTTGGAGAAGACTTTTGAGAGTCCCTTGGACTGCAAGGAGATCCAACAAGTCCATCCTAAAGGAGTTCAGTCCTGAGTGTTCATTGGAGGGACTAATGTTGAAGCTGAGACTCCAATACTTTGGCTATCTGATGCGAAGAGCTGACTCATTTGAAAAGCGCCTGATGCTGGGAAAGACTGAGGGCAGGAGGACAAGGGGGCAACAGAGGATGAGATGGTTGGATGGTATCACTGACTCAATGGAGATGAGCTTGAGCAGACTCCAGGAGTTGGTGATGGACAGGGAGTCCTGGCGTTCTGTGGTCCATGGGATCGCAAAGAGTTGGACATGACTGAGCGACTGAACTGAACTGAAGATCTTCATCTCTCCAGGATCTGTGTTCTGCTTGTTATTCTCTTTCTTATTGCTGGTTTGCATATAGTTCCTTCATATGTCTGATGATGCTTGGCTACCCCTTCAGGGCTGACATTGAAAAGAAGGGGGTATCTGTGGGGAGTTTCCCCTGCTACTGTATTTCTTGGCAGAAGTTTCTCCTTGCAGGGGAATTACAATTGGCAACTCTGTGTGGGACTGATTCAGTCCAAGGGGTGCTTTGGTCTCTACTCAAGTCTGCACGTATCAACAGTTCTGCCCTTCCATGCTGTAGGAGGGCATGGTGACCACATGTCTTCCGCTTTTCCCTCCTCAACAAGACTGCTCTAGAAGCCCCAGGGCTTAAGAGGTTCACTTGAGAAGAAATGGACAGAGAATGAGTTGCCTACCTCCAGCTCTCCAAATTCCAGAATGATGAGGACTTTCAGTGGTTGAAAAAGCAACATTAATATTGGAGTCTGTTCTATTATGCTTTGGTTCAGTCTCTTTAGACAATAGCCTTGCGATACTCTTCCTGGAGGGAATGCCAACTATCTGGGCTCTGAGTTGGATTTGGAGATGGGGTGGGTGCTTGGACTGGCACAATAGTCCCATAAAAGATCTTTATTGACTCCCCTTTCAACTTCATTTCTCTTTCCTTTGCTTGGTCATTAGCTGCTTTTGAACCTAGAGTCACTTGAAGGGTCCTTTAAACAATATTCGTCACTCCCTGGTAGTATCTTCTAGGCTGACTTTACCCAGTGTTTCATTTCGAAACACATTTCCTTCCTTTCTGGCTTTCAGACATTTTTTGAAATCTTTCTTTATCAATCATAGTTTTTCCTACTCAGATGCTATGAGTGTATTCTTTTTGGTCCTTTATCCTACCCCACCTCAGTCTTCTGCCATTTGTGCTTGAAAAAGATGAGAGGCAAACACGGATGCTGATCACAGCGTCTTTTAATTCTCACAGACATAGGATGGTTTAGAATCTTGAATTGAAGAATCTCTAGGTTCCAAGATGACTATAAATACGAAGAGTAAGAATTAGAGGTGGTTACTTGAGGATTAAGTGGTAGGAAGGGTATGCACACATAGTGGTAATGGGGTGACGGGTCATGTTTCTCAGCTTCATGAAGAGAAATGGGCCAGGAAATATACATTTGTAGTATTTTTTGGATCCCTTATTCCTGTCCTTTCTGCTCCATCTGATGCAGTGTTTGTTCTACCAATGCTTCTGCACATTAGGTTTCCTGAGTAGGTGCTTTAAAGAAAAATATTTTCTTTCACATTTTTTCCATGATGTCCCCACAAAAGAATTTAACCAGAGTTTTTGTTTCATCACCATCATGATCATTGTTATTACTGAAAGGATTGGGTGGTACTGATTCCTATTTCTAACTGCTTAAAATCCCTTTGGATTTTTAATCTGCAATTCCCAGTGTTTGCCAGTTTAGTACCATCTGCAAATTAGTTAATGTGCAGTTTAGCCTTTCTTTGAAATCAGTAATTAAGATGTAAAGTAAGACTGAGCCCAGTACTAATTCCCTGGGCTTCACACTGGGACTCCTCCTGAGCTCAATAACTCTTTTACCACCACCTCTGGTTTATCATCTTCCAGTCAAGTCTCCAGCCATTTCACTAGGTATATAATTAAGTTGATTTATGAGGGTCACTAGATTAATTTCATTTTGTTAAATGTTGTTTGATACATATATTTATTTTGCTGAGCTTCATATTTGCTTATGTTGAAATATTACAGCCAAAGAAGACAAGCATATTTTCAACTAGGCTATGCCTGGCATTTTCCGAAAAACAATCACTTAATCTGGTGATATGCATAGATAGTCTGTTAATATTCATTCTATCATCCAACTGCAGCCAAAGTTCAACTGCTAGGATAATATTACAATTCAAGGATCTTTTTTCCACTGTCTTAATTATTTCTTATATTTCCCCAGTTTTCTACTATCTTTTCGCTTCTTTAGGATAATCCTGATCAATCGTGGAAGAGTCTTTTGTTTTCGGGTCTTAGGCATTTTCTATTAGCTGCCAATTATCTATGTCTTAGACTGACATTCAAATAATTAAATATTCAGGTGCACTGATCTTGCCACCAAGGGTTTTATGAGCATTTGAGAAATTTGTTTAAGTTTAATTGGGAAATTAAGCCACAGGGCAACGTCAGCGCAAGGCTATACTGCTGTGTTCTGAGTGACTAGACTAATCTAGGTCCGAAACGCACAATAGGACACACAAGAGCCCAAAGAACTCAAAATCGTGCTTTTAATGACTGCCAAATTCTGAGATACTTTAATCTTCCCAGTCTGGGACTCTTTCTTCTCTAGGTGTGCAGACCAGGCTCTGGTTTATAATCTAAATCTTCTTAATGATTCGTAGCCGCTGGCTCTTGCTTCTCCCTTCAGAACTTACTCAAGGATTTTATTACTTGTGTGTTTATGAAACATACTGCTTTTTTGTCTGGAGTATCAGATAACACTTGTAGCACTCTTAGTTAGATGTTGGTTTCTCTGTTTCTGGGAAACACATCCAGACAGGCAGTAAACGTTTTTATTTCACTATAAATTCTTGAGAGTTTATGATGTATATATGACTGTGGGATGATGCATTATTTTTTTTTCCCCAGCTGATTCTTAGATACTTCCTGGTAGAAAATAACAAATGAATGGCTCTTTCTCACTTTTCGTTTTCCTTAAGACCTGTCTAACATAACTGAAAATTACTGAAAATTAAAGGAAAACAAGAGAAAGAAAAGAGAAGGAAGGAAGGAAACAAGAAGGGAGAGAAAGCATGAGAGTTTGCGAAATTATTTCTAATTTTGAACTCAAACTTTCTAGTTGTTTTCTACCGTCTTCACAATCACTAGACTTTTTTTTTTTTTTTTTAAACAAAACCAAAATTTCCCTGAAACCTATATTCTCCTTGGGTAAAAATGTTCATAATTGCACATTTCTTCCTTTTTGCTTTCTTAGTAAGTAGAGTGATTAACTGAAAACATTAAATTGCTTTAAGAGACGATCTTTAAAAAAAAAAAAAAAAGACGATCTTACATATTTAAAATTCCTGAAATCATGAACCTCATGAGATAGTTTCAGAAGTAGTACATTCATTTCTTAATGGAAGCCTCTTAATTAGGAGTTTGAATAAAATTGTGATTTTTGTCGGTGGTGTTCCAGGCACTGCTATTCTTTGTGTATTAGACCTGTCTGAGCAAACCTATCTCCATCTGATTAAATAAGCATCTGTAATCCTGATTTTAGTCTGTTACTACTGTATTCTTGTTTTGACCATATACTATTTTACTCTTCTCTCTGCTGTTTTACACTGAGAGTGACTGAGAGTGAACCTCTAGTACACCTAAAATGTATGATGTCAGGATAATTAATACGTTTCTTTGTATCTCCATGCCTATTATGTACATGACACAAATGTACATATAAAGTACAAAGATAAAATATATTATTTTGAATATTATTTTCATCTTAATAGGCTCATTTTAATTCTGTGTACATTCTCTTACTTTGCGTTTAAAAAAATCATCGTGCCATGGCTTATTTTTCAGATAATATGATAGACTGGATTAGCAATGTGGGGATAAGAGTGTTCTTAATAGCTAGCTAGAATTTACTTACTTGATGAGTAGCCACTATTTTCTACCTCTTGCTATATCAGATGGTTTCAGGAACAGAGCTATGACTGTAAAGACTTTTGGCCCATGTTGTTGAATTAAACTATGTTCCTACATGTGTCCTAGATGGATATGACATAAAAATGACATGCTTTTGAAGCAATTGGTTACCTTAGAAATAAACTACTCCACCCTTTCAACTAACAGCTAAGAAAACTGAAGTTCAGGAAGTAAATTCCTCAGCCAAGGCAAAAGAATTCCCAAAGCAGCTACAGAACTGGAAGAAACTAAAACTAGAGCTAGAGCTACTCAGAGAGCTTTTCCATTCTCCCTCCATACAGATGTGACTCAGATGGTAAAGAATCTGCCTGCAATGCAGGAGACCTGGGTTCGACCCCTGGGTTGGGAAAATCCCCTGGAGAAGGGACTGGCTACCCACTCCAGTATTCTTGCCTGGAGAATTCGATGGACACAGGAGCCTGGTGGGCCACAGTCCATGGGGTCACAAAGAGTTGGACATGACTGGGCAGCTATCACTTTCACTTTCCATGAAAATAACCACTTCCTATGAGTGTGATAGAAGCACTAAAAGGGGTGCATCCTTGCCTTTTAAAGGAAATACCTAGGGGTCTTGGCCAGCTCCAGTGTAAAACCTCAGAAAACACACACAAATGAAAAAATGAATCTGTATGCTACTTGTGAATTATCAGACAAATAAACAAGTTGATAATTATTGAAAGTCCTTGGCTATAGCTCAGGGAGAAATTATTAGAGTACAAACTACAGAAATAAATGTCCTGGGTTAATCTCTCTGATATTAAAGTCAGCTCTAAAGAATCTACTATTATTGGCCTCCAACTAATAAAATAAAATTTAATAAAAAAAAATTTAAAAAATTAAAAAAAAAGAAATATTTTGATAAAGTGGTGATTTTCAATGAAAAAAAAATAAAGAATCTACTATTTTAATATGCAAATGACTTAAAACATGAAAACTGGTTTTAAAGGTGTTCATTCTTTGTATTATATAAAACATTCCCCCCCCCCCCCCAAATTCTTCAAGTCTGAGAATTGCCTTTTAATTAATAGCTTGTTCTTCTGTTGCTGTGCTGTGCTGTCGTGTCTGACTCTTTGAGATTCTTTGGACTGTAATCCACCAAGCGTCTCTGCCCATAGGATTTTTCAGGCAAGAATATTGCAGTGGGTTGCCATTTCCTCCTCCAAGGAACCTTCCTGACCCAGGGATGGAACCCATGTCCTGTGTCTCCTACATTGCAGGTGGACCCTTTACTGCTGAGCCATCTGGGAAGCTCATTCATTAAATATGTGCAGTTAATTATGGAAGAGGTCCAACATTGTGGACACCATTAGATGGCAGTATGACACAAAACTCGTATTTCCATTAAAATTCAGTTTACAGTACAGTTCACATACTCATCTACACTGCATTGATAGTAAGCTTTTAAATTAAAAAAAATGAAATGCAAATTGGAGATGATTATACAGGAGAATGAGAGAATGCAGAGAAAAAAGAAAAAATAGAGTGGGAAAGAGTGATAGGAACATGAAAGCTGATGACAGGGAAAAAAATTATCTCAGGAGGATAATCAGGACCTCTGTCTACCATGAGGGCTTCATGACCATGTGGTTCAAATATTGCAAAGTTGGTAAATTTTTTGGACAAAGTTGTTATATTGAAAAAATTAAGTCATTTATTTTCTCTGCAACATTTTCTCTTACTTCTAAATAAGAAACAACTCATCCTCAACCCCTTTTGTCTCTAACTCCTGGAAATCACTTATCTGCTTCTCATTTCTAAAATGTCATTAGATGCTATATAAATAGAATCATCAAATAAAAAAAAGAAACTACTCATATTCCATGTATTATTAAGTGTGCAGAGATAAAAAAAATTTTGAATTCTTAGGAGTTGGGTATTTACCTAAATATAATTTTGTATAATAGTAATTTAACATATAAAAGACAAAATTTTTAAAGAAAAGAATAAGTATAATAAAATCTGATTTAAAAATAATCCAATTCCTTTTTGGAGACAGGTGTTATCCTATACAAAATTGAACTGTGGTACATGGAATGTGATTTACTCTAAAAGTTTGACATCCCTTGTAGATGTGCTAACAGGAAGAAAAAATTGAGAGTGATGTCAAACATTTTAACATCCAAAAACTATTCTGTATAAGGTGCAACAGACACCATGCCTGGAGAGTTTTCCTTGTTCCTATTGAAATACTTTATTTCTAGGTAAGGATGTAGCAGGGAGCAAGACTGGAAGGCTCTACTTTCGTTTTACTGGGGTGATGGTGGTGTCAGTTTCAAAAGGCACGACATGACTACTCCATTTTTGAACACTTTTCTCTCCTCTCCTCCCTACTTTGTACAGCCAGCTTCTGACATAATGAGAGAAGAGTGGCCTATTGGGACCGGCTCAATTCCGTGACATGTTTTAACAAAGTAGGCTCCTCATTAATACCAGGGACTTTTTTGGAATCCCTGTGGAACCCTCTTATAAATACAGTTTGTCCCCTACCCAGATCTGCAATGGTATATACTTTACTGCCATGTTCCTTCTCCAGTTAATTTCCTCACAATAGTGGCTAAATATGGTCAGTATTTTAGTGCACAGCCATAGGCTCTGTTAAATTGAGAGTGCTATCATTGGTATATATAGAAATTTTTGAAGCTAACATCTTTCCCCACCCTTTCAGAAAAAAAAAAAAAAACACAGCAAGAAGCAGCCCTATATTCAGGGTGCTTGATTCTTTCATGCTCCGGGGCATATTGTTATCACCAGCTGTGGTCAGGGAAGAAAAAAATCCCCAGCTCTGTGACGCCATACAGTACAATTAGGCACATAATGTAGATTTTATGCTTTTCCCTGAAACATTTGGCGCATACTACTTTCTAAAACCAACCCTCGGAGAGCCAGACCTCCGGTAGCATTTTAATATCCATGTGCCCTTTTCACTTATTAGTTATCCAATGTCTGTACCAGTTTGGGAAAAAAAAACACAACATCCTAAACATCACCTCTTGAATGAGTGTAAATTCAAAATGCCTGCCAGGGGGTTATGTGTTTGGGGGGTGGGAAACTAATATCTGCCCTAATCTAAATACCAAATGAATTTTAGATTGTCATCCTAGCCCAGCATTAGCATCAGCCCTTGGGAAAATCATTGTTTACGTATTCTTTTCAGATTTTCAGAATTAGGAATCAATCTATTTAAACCTTGTTGCTAATATTAACTTTGTAGAACGGACATATTAGGGAAATGTATATAGAGCTACTACTTTGGTCCAGAGAGAAAAAGTGGGCCATGATAAGTTTTAAACAAATTGTATCCAAGTTTTGAGGAAAAAAATTTGAGTCTCTTGGGGGAAAGATAAAATGTTATCCTGAAATCCTTGTGAACAGAAAACTTTCTCAGGAGATGTAGGAACTCTTCATGGCAGGGCGAGGGGTATGAAAGTAAACACTTGAGCAAGTTATACTTGGCTTGTCACACCATCTTCATAAAATCTATGTCAGAATCAACAGAGGATAAAAAGAAACACAGACTACACAAAAGTGAACTCAAGAGTAAAATGAGAGAATAAAAGTTTATGTGATTCATATAGTCAGAAGTTTTAATCACAGTCAAATGCTGGTGAAACATTTACAGATATGCATGTAAAATGGCATGTTTTTGTTCATAAAGACTCTTAGTTAGCATTTAGTTGTTTTCATTAATCATGTTGGAATTTTAAAAAGAAAATGACGAAATTGTTTGAACCAAGTACAACATAAATGAACTCTTTAAAGAAAATGAACACAAAATTTTTCTATGTTGCATAGACAACTGTCTACATGTCCAAATAAATGCTTTACATTTTATTATTAATGTTTAATAAAGAGATTAATAAGTTTAATTAAAGATACTCATTTTGACATTAGGTTAGGTTAATTCTAAACAGCAGACTCAAGGCCTTAGTGCAATTTTGGTGGAAGTATTGCAGAGACCTTAGGAAATTATTCTTGAACTCTCAGGGCCTTGGTTTTCTCATTTATAAAAGTTGGTTACAAATGAGCTATTTTTTAAGGTAGTTTCGAGCTCTAAAAAATTGAGTTCATGGGTTTTAATGCAATTCCCTATAATTTTGTGGTGAATGACTTGCTTTATAAGAATATTAAGTATATTATTTCTATACTTTGGTACTTTTACACCCTAGTGGTTCTTAATAAGTGTCAAAAAGCAATGGTCACGACACCATAATATAAAACATGCTAGAAACAGATGGCAGTACTGGATATGCCTAAGTGGAAGGACAGATGGAGCAGGACTTAGCTACTGACCCCTGAAGCTTGGAAGGGGTTGAATGACATGACATTTTTTCCTCTCTTATTTAAGAGGTAATTTGGTGTAAGAACAAAGAGTACCACTCTCAACTGTATGAAACAACATACAGACAGGGGAAGAATTGAGTTCCAGCACTATGGCAGACTGACCCAAGGTGAACCACTTCCCCTTAACGAAAACTCATAAAATGCTGTATCAAATATAACAGCGTTGTTTGGGTAACGATACAAAAATGAGTTACAAAAAAAGACAAGAAAATTCCTCGTTCAGCGTGAAGGAGAGGAAGCATATGAGTGAAGGCTCTGGTCCTTGGGATACTGACAATCAAACACAGTTGGGTGAGCTCCAATATAGAGACATAGGAGGTAAAGCCAGCAGACTGGAAGGGCTGCCTCTTTCTTAAAAAACAGCCTGGGAAGAATTAAGATTGCTTGCCATGGAATGAAGATGTAAATCTT
Organism: Muntiacus reevesi; assembly: GCF_963930625.1. Lineage (NCBI taxonomy): Eukaryota > Metazoa > Chordata > Mammalia > Artiodactyla > Cervidae > Muntiacus > Muntiacus reevesi. The sequence continues at coordinate 50,009,243 of NC_089259.1, forward strand.
CCATGAGAAATAAAAACCTCAAGTATAGAGTCCAAAATTATACATCCATGTTGTGTATGATTCCTAAGCAGAGAAATGAATGAACTATCTAGTCCTAGACAAAAAAACCCTCTGGGGCATTCTGTGAAAACAAACACAGGGACTCTTCTATAATGCAGAGTATATAAGCCTCCAAAGGAAAAACAGACATATGATAAAAAATTATAGCAGCAATAATAGAATACCAACTGAAGACAAACTCACAATAAAAATTATAAAATACCTAAGGAAATGATAACCATAAGGGAAAGTCAGCAGAAACACAAAACAAGAACCACCCCAACCAAAAAAAAAAAAAAAATCAGAAGTTTACTAAAAATTATGTAATGTCAACATTTAAATCAGGAGGGTGAGAAAATGATTATTATTTTCTAGATTATTATCATCTAATTTTTACTTTATAAAATGTTCCACAACTGACTAGTATTTAGTTTGTGACAAGAAAAATATCATGAAGTTTTCTATTTTGCAGCACTCACTGTACTGATTCTTGGGGAAAATGTTCAAATTGCTCTAAGGTTAATGGTAATACAAATGTATTAATAAAAATTTCCTGTTGAATTTATGCTTATTTGAAATGTTCTGAACAATCCCAATATTTTGGTTTGTCATGAAATTCTATTTTTATTCTTAAATAAGCATTCCATTGCTTGCTTTTAAAATCAATATCCTGGAAATACTTTCATAATCATGGAAATAATTATTTTTTCAACTTGATATTTTATCCCAGGGCTTCAAAAGTGGCTCAGTGGTAAAGAATCTGCCTATCAATGCAGGAGACACAGGAGACATGGATTGGACCCCAGGGTTGGGAAGATCACCTGAAAGAGGAAATACAACCCATTCAAGTATTCTTGCCTGGAAAATCCCATAAACAGAGGGGTCTGGCAGGCTACAGTCCATGGGGTAGCAGAGTTTGACATGACTGGGTGACTAACACACAATGGTAATAGGCAGTCTTAATTATGATATTTTTATTAGTATGTTACCATAACTTGATTAAAATATGACAATTCATTAATATCAGAGTTTTCAAATCTAAGATGGGTAAACTACATTAGAAAGCAAAGAGTGTTGAGTTAGAAGTAATCCTCTATCTTCCCTGTATATCTGTAGAAGAACAAACAACATTTCCTTTTCAAAAAAGTCAGCATGGAGCCCAGAACAGGGCACACTCAGCTCTCAGCTAACAGAGCAGGCAGGGCTTACAAGGGGCTGCCTTCAAAGATGGTTGAAACCCAGGGGGATTTTCATCACAGATTTTTGGGCACTGGAAGGTCTTTGAAGATTTGGGAATTTTCGCTTAACAGGAGGGCTACGGTTTCCTTCCCCCACTTCTCCACCTACTTACTACCTACCACTGAAGCCCCAGGCTCTGACCTGACCGTCAACCAGCCCATCACCAGAACCGGGAAAGCCCAAAACAACAAGCGGTAGGATGGGACGCGCCCACTAGATGGCAGAATTGTTTAAGCAGATAGCGTGTCAAGGTGGCGATCTGGGAACAAAAACAAGAGGAGAAGAGAGTGAAAAGCTGGAGCCGCTGCATTTCCCAATACCGCTTCCAACCCGCCCAAGGAGTTAATCCTGGCTGCACTGCTTTTATCTTCCAAAAAGAAAGTGGCCCCTTGGGGAGGGACATCATCGTGCCTGCCAATTTAAACGCTATGATGCTGCCTCCAGAGGCAAGAGAGGACCCTAAAGGCTCCAATCTGGGAAGAGGGGCCGTCCAAGACCAAGATCAGTCCATCCATCCAAGAAGTCAAACACCTGTTGCTGACGTTCCCAAGCAGGATACCGACAACATCTCTTATTTTGGGAGAATATATTGTCTGCAAACTCTAAATTCTGTTTCAAATTGTCCCAGCTCAAGCAATAGGAATGGGGCAGATTATCTATTTAGTTATCAGCTGGGGCTGACCTTGGCATATTTTGCATAGATAGCATTGTGAGCATCCATTAACTTGACTGAGTACCTCAAGGCTGAAACAGACATTATGGAAAACTAAGTAGGAACTTCCCATTTGGAATGCATGCTGAATTTTTTTCAGCTCTAATTTGGCCTCATCTAACATCCACCCACTTATATTGACTTGCCACCTGTAGCCATTTCTGTTTAACAGTAGGTATGAATGCTCAGTCATGACTGACTCTTTGGGACCCTATGGACAGTAGCCCGCCTGGCTCTTCTGTCTATGGGATTTTCCAGGCAATTCCAGGCAAGAATACAGGGGTTGATTGTCATTTCCTCCTCCAGGGGATCTTCCTGACCCAGGGATCATACCCGTGTCTCCTGTGGCTCCTGCATTGCAGGCAGATTCTTTATCACTTGAGCCATTGTGGAACTCCCCTTGTTCAACAGAAGTTTTATGGTGTTTAGAAGGCACGCAGAGTACTTTAGGCCTTAGAGTTTTATACCCATTCCCATCTACAACTATATTTACCAATAGCTTTTGTGTCAACACTACTGGGATTCTGAGTGATAAGGAAACTCATAAAATGTCACTGAATGCTTTCTGTAAGGAATGAGTCTCCATTATTTCATTTAATCTTTTTGGCAAACTTAGAACCCAGATGTTTTTATTATCAGCTCTGATTTTTGGGCCTTTAGATGAAGGAACTGAAGCATAGAGAAGTTAAGAAACTCAGAAAGATCATATAAAAGGGATTTCCTTCTGTAATATGTAAAGTTTATTCTTTTCTTAGTTGAATTTGAATATAACAAACATTACATCTCTATTTAATGGCTGCATATAGGGTCAGTTTTATACTTTCTCTTGTTTGTAAATACTCACCAAACCTTATGCTTTTTATGAATAATGACTAGTATACACTGTGGACTCTGAATTGCTTTAACTCTTTGAGATCTAGAACATAGAGTTTATATTTTCTAGACAAATGTGGAATGATGATTTAGCCTGTATCTACAAGGTTTAAAGAGGAAAATGAAATTTGGACATGAGTGGTTATGTGAACTCAGCCTAAAAACAGTCAGTTGTCTTTTACTTACGCAATGATGGAAATTGTTCTTATTATAATTTCTGTGTATGTTGCTTGGATTTGTGATTGAGTGCTAATCTTATTTTAGGTTTTATATTTCTTTTATAACAACAACACAACAGCTTCAGAGAAATCAGGAAGTACCATCTTTGCCATCTCTCTCAACTCTCTTTTGGTTACTTTTTTTATTTTGGAATAATTTTAGATTTGGAGAAAAGTTACAAAGATGGCACGAGAATTCCTGTCAATGCTTCATCTAGTTTTCTCTCATGTTAACACATTACGTGTGTGAGTGTGTATGTGTGTGTTTGTGCACTCATTCGGTTGTGTACAACTCTTTGTGACCACACAAACTGCAGCACACGAGGCTCCTCTGTCCATGGGATTTTCCCAGCAAAAACACTGGAGAGGGTAGCTCTTTTCTCCTCCAGGGAATCTTCCTGACAGAGGGATGAAACCCAAGTCTCCCGCATCTCCAGCACTGCAGGCAAATATTTTGCTGCTGAGTCACCAGGGAAACCCCAACGCACTAGTTAACATGATCTATTTCTCAAAACTTAGACATTAACTTTGGGGCAAATACTATTAACTAGGCTACAAAAATTATTCAGATTTCACCATTTTTCAATATAATTTAATTTATTTATTCATTTGCTGGCAGTACTGGGTCTTCGTTACTTTGAGGGCTTTTCTCTAGTTGAGGAGAACGGGCCTACTCTCTGGCTGTGGCGCACAGGCTTTTCATTGCGGTGGCTTCTCTTGCAGAACACGGGCTCTAGGGCTCAGGTTCATATACTGACAATGACTTAGAAACAAGACATCCGAGTCACTTGGGTGACATGAAAAGGTTACATTATTTTATTAGTAGTAGCAGCAGTAATTCATTTTTTTTGTATAATGAGTGAGGCTGCCTATATGTAATTGAAAAATAACTTTCTGGTTTCTCAACTGCTGTCTCAGGGCTTGTATGATGCCTGTGACAGTCACACAGATAGGAAGCCTATGTTAAAACCGGAATCAAAGGCAGCAGGAGTGGGAATCAGCCTTCATTAATGAACCATTGAAGCTTCTCTCCAGCACGGATGAGCCCTAAATCACTGGTTAGATCTCTAGTGATTTCCCACTTGAGAGATGTGAAGGAAATGGCACATTCAGACTAACTGCACAGCCTTCAAAACTTGTCAAAATACTTTCAAACATGCAGGCTTTAAAATTATTTTAAAAAATTATCTTTATAAAGCTGCTAGAAATATTCCCACCAAGCATGTGATTTGGCAGTGACCCTGGAAGGAGCAAGTCACTGCATATGGAAGCACTGGGATGCATCTGATATCTTCTCTCGCATTATCGATGCTTTGGTCATGATAAACAAGGGTTCGTTTTTTAAAAATTTCTTTCATTGAAGTGTAGTTGATTTACAATGTTGTGTTAATTTCTGCTGTACAGTGAAGTGATTTGGTTATACATATGTATACATTCTTTCGTTTGTTTTCGATGAGTCAGTCTTTATTAGTGTATATTAGACCAGAATGGAGATTTAAACACTGAAGAGTCATATTTTATTCCTTTATATGTTGCTTAGCAATGAACTTGTAACTAGGTACAAAAGTCAGAGATTAAAATATAGTGGTGGGTCTTTTTCACTTCTGACTTTGTAGTATTTTTTATAGACTATTTTTTTAAAAATTAATTTTTATCAGAGTAGAGTTGCTATTGAAGAGAGAAATGGCAATGCAGTCCACTATTCTTGCCTGGAGAGTCTCATGGATGGAGGAACTTGATGGGCTACCATCCATCAGGTTGCGAAGAGTCAGACACAACGGAAATGACTTAGCGCATGGTTGCTTTACAATGTTGCATTAGTCTCCACTGTGTAGCAAAGTGAATCAACTATATATATCTATACATACCCCTTTTGTGGATTTCCTTCCTACTGAGGTCACCACAGAGCGCTGAGTAGAGCTCCTTGTATGTATACACTCCTTTTCAGATTCTTTTCCATTATGGTTTATCACAGGATATTGAATATAGTTCCCTGTGCTATATGGCTTCCCTGGTGGCTCAGATGATGAATCTGCCTCTAATACAGGAGATCCAGGTTCAGTAGGACCTGTTGTTATCCATTCTATATATAATTATTTGCATCTGCTAATCCCCAATTCCCAATCCATCCCTCCTTTATTTTTTCTCCTCCCCTGGCAACCACAGCTCTTGAATAAGGGTTCCTTTAATGGCCCAAACAGAGATGAGAGTTAAGTGACACAAAATTATGTCTTTCTCAAATTGACTAGATCATTAGGTTGATTATTCTCTTTGGCTTGTTACCTGCACTGTAGCTGTAGTTGTACCATCTATTATATTACTTTTTAAGTACAGAGGGCTCTGTGTTGGGCTAATTTCTGGTGCACATTAAGAGACTGATAGCAGATCTTGATACCCATTACTCCATCTTAAAACTGAGATTTACATTATAAAGAGAAAATTCACCTTTTGGTTCTTTGTAAAAGAGGTGTACCTTATTTTAAATTAAGTTGAAATATATATTGAGCATCTGTTGGTACGTTTAGCTACATGCATTGTTCTTTTGCAATTTAATTACCATGAATTTGTGGTACGCACTCTGTGTACTATGCAATATGGGGATTTGAGAGTAGTGAAACTCATAGTCCTTAAATTTTTTAGTATACGGCTGCAGAGAGTAGGAAGTCGTAAAAAGGGAGGAAAAATAAATTAAATAGGACAAGATGTATCAGTTATTATTTTACTAAGATGCAATCTTAGCTGTGGTGAGGAAGAGGTTGGTTTCAGAAAGTCTAGAACAAGAACAAAAATAATTCCAAATGGACAATATAATGAGAATAAAATTTCAGAGTTATACAATTATCATATGTGCCTTGGAAATAATAGTAGACCTTTTTTATATGGGCACCTGGGGAAATAAGGTGACAGAAGTGATTGCTGATCTTTAGTACCATATTAAGGAGTTTAGACTTGATCTTGAAAGCATTAGGAAGACACAGGTTTTTAATAGTATGATGTGATTAAAATACTGTTTTAGAAGGTTAATTTAGAAACATAACAGAGGCTCATAATTTAGGCTCATAACAGAGATTAGTAGGAGGTGGGATAACAAATTGGAAGGTTTTAGCACTAGTCCAACTATGTAGCCAAAGGGCCTAAATCAGAGTTGGGAACTGGGAACACAAGGAAAGAAAAGGATGTGAGAGGCAATTCGAAGCTGAAATTGTCAGAATAAGATTTTGAACCTAATTAGATTCAGGAAAAGAAATAGGGAGGAGAGTTGAAATTAGCCTGAAAACTCTGAGTCACCAAGACTGAGACAACAGATGATAAAATAAATTCAAACTAAGAAAAAGAATACTCGGATTATAGGGCTGCCATGAGAAGAATTCTAAATAACAACCGATAAGGTAAGAAGGTTTAATTTATTATGAGGAATCTTGAGTTCATGGTTTCTCCAGTGGGCTTCCTGGGTGGCTCAGTGGGTAAAGCATTCTCCTGTAATGAAGGAGATGCAAGAGATTTGAGTTTGATCCCTGGATTGGGAAGATCCCCTGGATGGGGGCACAACAACCCACTCCAGTATTCTTGATTAGAGAATCCCATGGACAGAGGAACTGGCGAGCTATAATCCATAGGATCAAAAAGAGTCAGACATCGCTCAAGTGACTGAGCACACACACACTGGGAGAAATGGTCAAAAGTAACTTTCTCAATTATTTCCCTGGATATAAATGTGAAAATTCACTATTAGGAATAAAAAGGACAAAGATCAGCATAGAATCAGCTGTGAACATTACCAGAAACATTACCAGATCCAAATGTCCAAGTCCTTTTGGTGGTGAAAGGGTCAAAGTGTTAGTCGCTCAGTCATGTCCGGCTCTTTGCAACCCCATGGACTGTAGCCCACCAGGCTCCTCTGTCCATGGGATTCTCCAGGTAAGAATACTGGAATGAGGTTGCCACTCCTTTCTCCAGGAGTGCCACTCCTTTCTCCAGGAGATCTTCCCAACCCAGGGATCGAAAGGAATCTCCTGAGTCTCTATAATTGTAGGCAGATTCTTTACCATCCTAGTCACCAGGGAAGCCCCATTTGGTAGCAGATAAAATGAATAAGGAAAGCAACACTCCAAGGCATCACAAGGAGAAGTAAAGACAGTATTTACTGAGTGTGTATGCGACATACCAGGTGCTTTCATTCACACATTTCAGCTAACACAATCATTATGCTAGGTGGCAGGACCCTTACTTTAGAGGTGAGAAATGTAGCAGAGGTATTGAGTGAATTAACCAAGACTTCTCAATAAGCATCAAAGCTGGTTTTCTGATCCCACGGGTATTGTCTTTAACTAGACTGTATGTACCTTTGTTTTAACATAGTTGAGCAACTCAACATGGGTAACGTAACCCCTCCAAACCTCAGTTCCTACATCCACAAGGTGGGTGGATTAATTTACATAGTTATTGTAAGATTAAAATAATGTGAAAGAGTTGTGAAATTATTATATAGTGGGACACATCAGTTATTATTACTGCATGATGATCAGCACACTGGTTTAAATATACATTTGTACAATTCTTTTTGGAAGAGATAACTATGAAATGACTGAGATATGGGTGACTTCTCTAATCACCTGCCTTAAAATTTCCAAAATTATTTTTTATTGGAAAATACCTCTCAAGTATTTCTTCAACTTGATATATTTATGTGAAATGGAATAACAGAATTGTTGTCTATTCTGCCGAGACAAAAAGTTTTAAGAATCATTTTAAATTTACTATAAAATCTCTTGATCTCAAAACTTAAAAATCTTTGAATATATTATTCTACCATAGCTCTTTCATAAAGACCACACTACCCTACTGAATTGATAACAATGCTCATTTTAAAGTTTTTATAATGCTTCAATACATGCCCAGACTTTCAAAATTACAGTTACCATTTTGTTCTATCATACTGTGTTTGTCTTCTGTGAAATCCTGCCACATTCAATAGCCATATGAAAGAAAAATCATGGCAACTAATAGAAGACATGAGCTATGTCAGTGTACAACCATCAGAGCAAATCAAAACAAAACTGCGTAAAGACAATATGCATCGAGATCTGAAGCTTCCTGGTTCTTAACTAGTTTTATGTTAATGAAACAATTATTAGAACACACAAAGCCCTTCCTTTTTAATTTGATAAATTGAGTGGTGATGTGAGTTAATTGAACCATTGGTGAGATAATAAGATGCAATTGGTATGATTTATCAGAGGATGACATGGTTACAGGCACTTTTTCCACAGAAAATATTGGCTGTTATTACCACTTCCTGAGGTGGGCAGGTAAGTCATAAACCCAGGTTATTGCTACACAGGTCAGAAAGATGAGGGGCCCATTTTGACTTTCATCAAAGTAAATATTTTAAGGCTGTCTTTTTAGAAGGATGCATACCAATTTTGTACTTATTTTTCCACTTTTCATAAACAATATCAATGCTGAGTTTGTTTAGGCTATTGCATAATCTGAATCTGTTTAGCTAAGTATTGAAGCAAAAAAACCCCAAGACTCCAGGAGTTTTGAGTCCTAATGTTGGTTAATTAAAGGGTCATCTTGGGTCTTCTTTTCTAAGTCATATTATTTTGTGGAGATATTTACACAAGCTGTTATTTTAGGAGAATAATCCCTTAGGGTTCTGCAGCTTAAGAAGTGAGGCCTGTGCTTTTTCATAGGTGATTCAGAGAGAACATTAAAGGCTACCTACCTTCTTTCGGAGAAGAAAGAAATAAATGATCACAAAGCTCATTGGATTTTACCAAAAAAGTGTCATTCACATTGCTATATTTCTTATATCTTAAATGACTTAAAAATACATAAAAGAATAAAATCAGCATCATTGGATACCTGAAGTATTTATTTGGACATGGGATGTTTTCCTGCCATGTATAGATAGTGGTAAAAACCATTAGTATATAAATTCATACTATGAAAAATAAATCCAGGGTCAGGGAATAAGCTTGTGCATATGCTAAAGATGATATATCTTAAAATAGCAATTAAACTTCCATTCTCCAGTAATCTTATATTCATTTATTGTATTTCTTGTTTTTAAAAATACCATGGAATTCTCCAGGCAAGAATACTGGAGTGGGTAGCTGTTCCCTTCTCCAGGGATCTTCCCAATCCAAGAACTGAACCTGGGTCTACCATGTTGCAGGCAGATTCTTTAATGTCAGTCACCAGGGAAGCCCTCCATTTTATATACATCTAGGCATTTTTTTGTGTGCACACACATATGTTTGTTTAATTCTTACAATCACTTCTGATGTTGCCATGAATAGTCCAGTTTTTAAAGATGAAATAAGATGTAAGGTGATCAAAAATGAACATAAATGATGAGAAACTGTTGAGAGGGAGAGACAGGACAATCAAGGACAACAGATAAGAAGCAGGACTGCTGGGACCAGAAAATGCAGTCACCCTAGCTTAGAGGTTCATCAAGATTAAGAAAGTTTACTGAGTAACACAGCTGAAAAGTGGTAGAGCCAGAATTTGGTTCCATGCCTTTAGGACTTATCCTTTTTTAAACTACTCTTTCCCAGTAGATTTGATGATTTTCTTGTCTACTAATTGTGTTATGACTAGAGAGGAGCAAGTCACCGCGCCTCCCTGCAATGTATCCGTGCTAAATCAGATGCCAGCTTCCCAGGTGGCGCTATCGGTAAAGAACCTGCCTGCCAATGCAGGAGACATAAGAGGCACAGATTCGATCCCTGGGTCAGGAAGATCCCCTGGAAAAGGGCACGGCAATCTGCTCCAGTATTCGTGCTTGAAGAATCCCATGGACAGAGGAGCCTGATGGGTTACAGTCCACGGGGTTGTAAAGAGTCAGACACAATTGAATGACTTAGCAGGTATGCACAAAATAGAGGCCATGTTACATTTATCTCTGTATATCTAACTTGAAACACATCAGGGCTTCAACAAACATTTGTGGATCTGAACCAAATCATACTGCTTGACACTTAATCACTTCGGAAGCATTCCCATTCCTTTAGATGGTAAGGAGTTTTCTGTCTTTGAGGGTCAGTGAATGATTAGAATGGTGCACCCATATACAGAGGGAGATATATACTCAGACCAGCCATTCTTCCACTGTTTGTTAACTTTAGTTTACAACCATCTGGACAGAATTTTTCTCCAAAATGATGATGATTGTCAGATAATTTCCAGGCTTTGAAGGGAATAGAACAGTGTCTAGGAAGGTAATGAAAGAGTAACTTTGGTCTCTCTCATCATTTCTTCAAAAGGTCAGTCCTTCTACCAGTTTTTACCAGTTTTTATGTCACCAGCTTTCTGGACAATGTAGTTTGGAATATTTTCCTTTTATAGGACTTTCTGGTCTAGGTAAAATTTTAATTTAGTTAACCACATTTATAATGAAATCCATCATCTGTAAGTTAGGAGCTACTAAGAGGCCACTCTTAGTCCTACATTAAGCCACTGCCTAAAGAGAAGATATGGGTTTCCCAGACGGCTTGGTGGTAAAGAATCTGCCTGATTTCTGGTTGGGAAGATTCCCTGGAGAAGGAAATGGCAATCCACCCCAATGTCCTTGCCTGGAAAATTCGATGGACAGAGGAGCCTGGCGGGCTACAGCCCATGGGGTAGCAAAGAATCGAACACGGCTGAGCACGCACAGTGAAAAGATATGGAAAATATTAAGAAAAACAAATCAGACTCTGAAGTCATGACATACTGAACAAAACCCAGGTCTGCATCAGTAACTTCATTTTCTAGACCTCAAATCTCCCACTTGTAATAAGGTCAATTAGCTTAGATCATATAACATTTTTAAAAAGTTCTAATATTCTGTTGTTTTGTAAATCAGATGCACTTGGCGATACAATAGAATCCTTACCCTGAACACATGAGGAAACGCCCCGTGCTCCCATTGCTTAGTACAAGCTACCCGCACGCTAAATTTGGTCTCCTCTCTAAAAAAGAAGAGTTTCAAACATTAATTTTCCATATTGCTATCATAGTATTAAGAACTGTAAATAAAAATTGAAGAATTATGGTATGGAAAATTCTTTACTTTCCTACATATTCAAGTATTAGAAAATCCTTCTGGAAGTAATTTCTAGAGGTATTTTGTTTCATTATTGGGTTGTAAGATGGCCAATTTCCATTTCATTTTTAATTCTATTATTTCTCAGTTGTCGCTCGTCCCCTTCCTCATCCCTCAGTGATGTACTCTGAACTCCTACTTCCTGCACTGCCTAGCAGCAGTGTATTTCTTAGTGGTAGGCATATTTTTTACCTTTTCTGAACTTGTTTATGCATCTGCAAAGTGAGGGTAATGTCATCTCTACTTGATCTCACAAAAACGGGGTAAGCTTTCATTTTAAAAATGTAAGTAAGGCTTTTTGACTATCATTTTAAAAGAGAGCCATTATTCTATCACCCATGATTTATAAATCAGATCTTAGCTATTTATTCCCAGGCTAGTTTTTCTTAAGAGTTCTTGAACACTTCCAGACATCAATAAGAATTTGAGAGGCATAGTTTCTGAAATGTTGAACAATTTTCTACCCACATTTTAAAAGAAACATATTTACAGATTATGCCAATAGAAAGCCCAGAGATAAATCCACGCACCTATGGACACCTTATCTTTGACAAAGGAGGCAAGAATATACAATGGAAAAAAGACAATCTCTTAAACAAGTGGTGCTGGAAAAACTGGTCAACCACTTGTAAAAGAATGAAACTAGAACACTTTCTAACACCATACACAAAAATAAACTCAAAATGGATTAAAAATCTAAATGTAAGACCAGAAACTATAAAACTCTTGGAGGAGAACATAGGCAAAACACTCTCCGACATAAGTCACAGCAGGATCCTCTATGACCCACCTCCCAGAATATTGGAAATTAAAGCAAAAATAAACAAATGGTACCTAATTAAACTTAAAAGCTTTTGCACAATGAAGGAAACTATAAGGAAGGTGAAAAGACAGACTTCAGAAGGGGAGAAAATAATAGCAAATGAAGCAACTGACAAATAATTAATCTCAAAAATATAAAGGCAACTCCTGCCACTCAATTTCAGAAAAATAAATAATCCAATCAAAAAATGGGCCAAAGAACTAAACAGACATTTTTCCAAATAAGACATACAAATGGCTAACAAATACATGAAAAGATGCTCAAAATCACTCATTATCAGAGAAATGCAAATCAAAACCACAATGAGGTACCATCTCATGCCGGTCAGAATGGCTGATATCCAAAAGTCTACAAGCAATAAATGCTGGAGAGGGTGTGGAGAAAAGGGAACCCTCTTACACTGTTGGTGGAAATGCAAACTAGTACAGCCACTATGGAGAACAGTGTGGAGATTCCTTAAAAAAACTGGAAATAGGATTGCCATATGACCCAACAATCCCACTGCTGGGCATACACACTAAGGAAGCCAGAATTGAAAGAGATATGTGTACCCCAATGTTCATTGCAGCACTGTTTATAATAGCCAGGACATGGAAGCAGCCTAGATGTCCATCGGCAGACAAATGAATAAGAAAGCTGTGGTACATATACACCATGGAGTATTACTCAGCTGTTAAAAAGAATATATTTGAATTGGTTCTAATGAGGTGGATGAAACTGGAGCCCATTATACAGAGTGAAGTAAGTCAGAATGAAAAACACCAATGCAGTATACTAATGCATATATATGGAATTGAGAAAGATGGTAACAATGACCTGTATGTGAGACGGCAAAAGAGACACAGATGTATAGTCTTCTGGACTCTGTGGGAGAAGGTGAGGGTGGGATGACTTGAGAGAACAGCATTGAAACATGTATATTATCAAATGTGAAACATATTGCCAGTCCAGGCTTGATGCGTGAGACAAGGTGCTCAGAGCTGGTGCACTGGGATGACCCTGAGGGATGGGATGGGGAGGGAGGTGGGTGGGGGTTCAGGATAAGGAACACATGTGCACCCATGTTTGATTCATGTCAATGTATGGCAAAACCCACTACAATATTGTGAAGTAATTAGCCTCCAATTAAAATAAATAAATTTAAAAAATTATCTGCTGTTCACACCTGAAAAAATACTGAGAAACAGCAGAAGCTTAGGCAAAGATTCCAATTTCTTTATTTCATGTTTAACTTGAGCCATATTTATTGTCCTAGAAAATGATTTATTTATAGATAGCCTCTTACACTTGGATTCAATAAGTATGAGTAACTTTTGAGATCCTGTTTAAATCATTTCCACTTCCCTGGTGGCTCAGTGGTAAAGAATCTGCCTGCAATGCAGGAGACCTGGGTTCAATCACCTGGGTTGGGAAGATCTCCTGGAGAAGGGAATGGCGGCCTATTCGAATGTTCTTGCCTGGAGAATCCCATGGACAGAGAAGCCTGGTGGACTACAGTCCATGGGGTCCCAAAGAGTCAGACACAACTGAGTGACTTTCACTGACACTATTAGCAGTCAACACTTAAGTGCATCTTCCATGCTTACAGATTTTGATGTTTCAGAAAAGCAAGTTTAGTGATCACAAAACTGATTTTACTTTTTAAAAAGTTTTCTATTTTTTTATTGAAGGATAATTGCTTTACAGAATTTTGCTGTTTTCTGTCAAACCTCAACATGAATCAGCCTATAGCAAATTTTACTTTTTACAATGAATTATATGGTTTCGACTTTAGAGTGAGTACTTAACATAGAAAAACTCTTCTAAATCTGAAAAGCTTTGAAGTCAGAAAACTTTTAAGACACCAAAGACGACTCAGTAAGCTCTCAGCATAAGAAACTGGAGGGCAAACGTGTTTAAACCAAGTTGATAATCTGCAATTGTTATTGGCAAGTCAAAGATGTTTAAATAAACATGAAAAAATACAGACAATGCTTCTACACAGTGTAGAAACATTTTGTTCATATTCAATCAATATTCATGATCAAAGCTGAGCCTGGCATGTGACAGAAGATAAATGGTGAGTCCCATTATTATTTTTGGGCATCTGTCCAAAGATTTATAATTGTTGCCATTGATAGAAAAAAATGGTGACAAAAGTGTTCTAACAATATTTGAATACCTCAATACTTCTCTGCTGCATGAAAATACTATCTGCAACTTCTTTGTGTCAAATACTTTCTGTTGAAATCAGACTAATATATGATACTAAGTACCAGTGAGGTAAACCGATGTGACTTGAGCAGTATGCCATCAAATGAACAGTGCCAGGAATAGCCTCCAAATATCTATGTTGTCATCAAATTGATGAAAGCATTTTTTCCCCTGTCACCATGAGCCCGCATTCTGGAAGTTGATAGGCTTATTTCCACCTCAGTTCAGTTTAGTCATTCAGTTGTGTCTGACTCTTTGTGACTCCATGGACTGCAGCATGTCAGGCTTCCCTATCACTAACTCTCAGAGCTTTCTCAAACTCATGACTATTGAGTCAGTGATGCCATCCAATCATTTCATCCTGTCGTCCCCTTCTCCTCCTGCCTTCAATCTTTCCCAGCACCAGGGACTTTTCTAATGGGTCAGTTGTTTGCATCAGGTGGCCAAAGTATTGGAGCTTCAGCTTCAGCATCAGTCCTTCCAATGAATATTCAGGACTGATTTCCTTTAGGATGGACTGGTTTGATCTCCTTGCTGTCCAGGGGATTCCAAAGAGACTTCTCCAACACCACAGCATCAAAAGCATCAATTCTTTGGCACTCAGCTTTCTTTATGGTCTAACTCTCACATCCATATATGACTATTGGAAAAACCACCTAGGGGTTTGTATTCATGAGCCAGGCTGAGCTTACTGGAAATGTGTGAGGTATAGCTAGTTGTGTTATGTTGAGAATATTTTGTTTGATTTGTTCCCTATCTCCAGTGGCCTGTGGAGAGATTATGTTTCCAGTCTTCTAGTATACATAAGATGACACAAAATATATTGATGACTCTATTGCACTGTCAGCACAGGACTACAGACTCACTCTGACTTCTGAAGGTGGAGGTTATGCACCAGCTTGCTCTAGAGAAACCCTATACATACCTAAAGATCTCTAAAGGTGATATAGAGCTTAAAGCTCCCAGAGAATGTTTCTATGTTGCAATGTGATCTATAATGATATATGTGCCAGACTAAAACCTAGCAAATAATATCTAGGTGGTAATCTAAACTTTACAAAAAGTGGAGACAGAGTAACAACTAATGGTCACACTTATGAATTTGAAATGCAAGCTGTATTCCCCACATCAGTTGACATTTCTGCTTCTAACTGAGAGAAATATGATATAAAATTTGATTTGCTGTTTAATCACTCAGTCATGTCCAACTTTTGGGACCCCATGGACTGCAGCCCTCAAGGTTTCTCTAACGATGGGATTTCCCAGGCATGGATACTAGAGTGGGTTGCCATTGCCTTCTCCAGGGGATTTTCCCAACCCAGTGATCGAACCTGTATCTCTATGTCTCCTGCATTGCAAGCGGATTCTGTAGCATTGAGCCACCCAGGAAGCCCATACTAGACAAAGAGACCAATGAAGAAACAGAATAGAAAGCATATAAATAGATTCAAATATGCATGGGAATACAGGTTATACTAAAGATGGTAATGCAGATTAGTGGAGTAAAATTGGACAATTTTAATAAATACTTTTGGAGCAAATAAATAACTGTGAAAAAGACAAAGTTGGGTCATTTGTATTATGCATCAAGATAAATAAGGATTTAAATGCGAAAAGGGAAAGCATAGAAGTCCTAGAAGAAAGCATGGGTTCATTTTTTTATAATGAACTTGAAATGGACTAGAAAAAAGTCTGTCTAATTACCATCCAAAATTCAGAAGCCATGAAAGAAAGTATTGAAAACTTTTGATACATAAAAATGAAGGAAAATATCTTGTCAAGACAAAACCAAAACAAAATAAATTCTCCATAAAGTCAAAAGGAAAATGTTAATTTAGAGAAAAGTATTACAACTCATAATCAGATAAAAAGGCTAAACTTCATAATATATAAATAGCATAATATATATGAGATGAAATTGTCCAATAACCCTATAGAATAAAAGAGCAAGCCTCATACAGACAGTTTACAGAAAAAATAAACACACTGGTATTAAAAATGTGAAAAGATGATAAACCTTATTCATAATGAGGTATATGTAAAATGAAAGTAGAAATTCTTTCTCACTTTTTAGATTGGCAAAAAAATCCCAAAAAGTTGATAAGATGCTCTGTTGACAAGGACAGTGGAGAAGTAGGCACTGTTCCGCATTTCTGGAAAAATGACAAGCGGTACAACATTTATAGGACTGATGTTGAAGCTGAAACTCCAATACTTTGGCCACCTGATGCAAAGAGCTGACTCATTTGAAAACACCCTGATGCTAGGAAAGATTGAGGGCAGGAGGAGAAGGGGACGACAGAGGATGAGCTGGTTGGATGGCATCACCGACTCAGTGGGCATGGGTTTGGGTGAACTCCGGGAGTTGGTGATGGACAGATGGACAGGGAGGCCTGGCATGCTGTGGTTCATGGGGTCTCAAAGAGTTGGACATGACTGAGTGACTGAACTGAACTGAACTGAAAAACATTTATGGAGGTAAGTTTGGCAGAGGCTGACAAATTTATAGATGCATTTACTCTCGAGACCAGAAATCCTGCTTCTGGGAATCTAGCCTGAAGGCATACTGCCAATTCAAATAGCATAATTATATTACACTCTAATGTCACTTATAATAATAAAATATCTGAAACAAACCAGTATCTGCTATGATATAGTTACAAATTGGAATATTATGCAGCTGAAAGAAGAGATATGGATATCTCCGTATACAGAATGGCAGAGACAGAGAATACATTGACCACAATGCTAGATATCAGTTACAAAAAAAAAAAAAAAAACTGTAAGAAACACAAACACGTGGAGATTAAACAACACATTTCTAAATAACCAAGTTACTGAAGAAATCAAAAAGGAAATAAAAACATTTCTAGAAGCAAATGACAATGAAAACACAACTCAAAACCTACGGGATGCAGAAAAAGCAGTTCTAAGAGGGGAGTTTACAGCAATACAATCCTATCTCAAGAAACAAGAAAAACATTGAATAGACAACCTAACATTACACCTAAAACAACTGGAAAAATAACAACAACAAAAATCCCAAATTAGTAGGAGGAAAGAAATCATAAAGGTTCAAGCAGAAATAAATGAAAAAGAAATGAAAAAAACAGCAAAGATTAATAAAACTAAATGCTGGTTCTTTGAGAAGATAAACAAAATTGACAAACCTTTAGCCAGACTCATCAAGAAAAAAAGAGAGAAGAATCAAAGCAATAAAATTAGGAACAAAAAAGGAGATATTACAACAGACAATGCAGAAATACAAAGGATTATAAAAGACTATTATGAACAACTATATGGCGATAAAATAAATAATCTGGAAGAAATGGACAGATTCTTAAAAATGTTCAATCTTCCAAAATTAAACCAGGAAGAAATAGAAATTATGAACAACCCAACTACAAGCACTGAAATTGAAGCTGTGATCAAAACTCTCCCAAAAAACAAAAGCCCAGGACCATATGATGTCACAGGAGAATTCTATCAAACATTTAGAGAAGAGCTAATGCCTATCCTTCTAAAGCTCTTTCAAAAAATTGTAGAGGAAGGAACACTTCCAAACTCATTCTACGAGGCTACTATCACCCTGATGCCAAAACCAGACAAAGACAACACAAAAAAAGAAAACTACTGACCAATATCACTGATGAGCATAGATGCAGAAATCCTCAACAAAATTTTAGCAAACAGAATTCAGCAACACATCAAAAAGTTCATACACCGTGATCAAGTTGGGTTTATTCCAGGGATGCAAGGATTCTTCAATATATGAGTATCTATCAATGTGATATACCATATTAACAAATTGAAAGATAAAAACCATATGATAATCTCAACAGATGCAGAAAAAGCCTTTGACAAAATTCAGCACCCACTTATGATGAAAACTCTTCAAAAAATGGACATAGAAGGAACCTACCTCAACATAGTAAAGGCCATATATGATAAGCCTACAGCAAACATTATTCTCAATGGTGAAAAACTGAAAGCATTCTCCCTAAGATCAGAAACAGGACAAGCATGTCCACTTTCACCACTATTATTCAACATAGTTCTGGAAGTCCTAGCTACAGCAATCAGAGAAGAAAAAGAAATAAAAGGAATCCAGATCAGAAAAGAAGTAAAGCTCTCACTGTTTGCAGATGACATGACAGTATACACAGAAAACCCTAAAGATAGTATGAGAAAATTACTAGAGCTAATTACTGAATTTAGCAAGGTTGCAGGATACAAAATCAATACACAGAAATCACTTTCATCTCTATATACTAACAATGAAAAATCAGGAAGAGAAGTTAAGGAATCAATCTCATTCACTATTGCAACAAAAAGAATTAACTGTCTAGGAATAAACCTACTGAAGGAGACAAAAGAACTGTACACAGAAAATTATGACACTAATATAAGAAATTAAAGGTCACATAAACAGATGGAGAGATATTCCATGTTCCTGGGTAGGAAGAAACAATGTTGTAAAAATGACTATACTACCAGACACAATCGACAGATTCAATGCAATCCCTATCAAATCGCCAATGACATTTCTCACAGAACTAGAACAAAAAATTTCACAACTCATATGGAAACACAAAAGACCTGAGTAGCCAAGGCAGTCTTGAGAAAGAAGAATGGAGCTGGAAGAATCAACCTACCTGACTTCAGATTATACTACAAATCTACAGTCATCAAGACAGTATGGTACTGGCACAAAAACAGAAAAATAGATCAATGGAACAAGATAGAAAGTCCAAAATAAACCCATGCACCTATGGGTACCTTATTTTGACAGAGGAGGCAAGAATATACAATGGGACAAGACAGTCTTTCAAAAAATGGTACTGGGAAAACTGGACAGCTACATGTGAAAGAATGAAATTAGAACACTTCTTAATGACATTCACAAAGATAAACTAAAAATGGATTAAAGACCAGAAACTATAAAACTCTTAGAGGAAAGCATAGGCAGAACACTCAATGATATAAATCAAAGCAATATCCTCTATGACTCACCTCCTAAAGTAATGGAAATAAAAACAAAAGCAAACAAGTGGGATCTGATTAAACATAAAACTTTTGCACAGCAAAGGAAACTATAAGCAAGGTGAAAAGACAACCCTCAGAATGGGAGAAATAATAGCAAATGAAACAAGTGACAAAGGACTAATTTTCAAAATATACAAGTAACTCATACAACTCAATGACAGAAAAGCAAGCAACCAATCAAAAGTCGGGGAAAAGACCTAGACAAACATTTCTCCAAAGAAGACATATAGATGGGTAACAAACACATGAAAAGATGCTCAACATGGCTCATTAGTAGAGAAATGCAAATCAAAACTACAAGGTTTTGAGTTATCACCTCACGCTGGTCTGAATGGCCATCATTAAAAAGTCTAGAAGCAACAAATGCTTTAGTGGGTGTGGAGAAAAGGGAATGCTCTTGGCACTGTTGATGGGAATGTAAATTGATACAGCCACTATGGAAGGCGGTATGGAGATTCCTTAAAAAACTAGGAATAAAACCACCATATGACCCAGCAATCTCCCTCCTAGGCATATACCCTGAGGAAACCAAAATTGAAAAAGACACATACATGTCATTTTCACTGAAGCCCTTTTACAATAGTTAGAACATGGAAGCAACCTAGAAGTCCATTGACAGATGAATGGATATAGAAATTGTGGTACATATATGGAATGGAATATTCAGTTCAGTTCAGTCGCTCAGTCGTGTCCGACTCTTTGTGACCCCATGAATTGCAGGACGCCAGGCCTCCCTGTCCATCACCAACTCCCGGAGTTTACTCAAACTCATGTCCATCGAGTCGGTGATGCCATCCAGCTATCTCACCCTCTGTTGTTCCCTTCTCCTCCTGCCCCCAATCCCTCCCAGCATCAGGGTCTTTTCCAATGAGTCAACTCTGCGCATGAGGTGGCCAAAGTATTGGAGTTTCAGCTTCAGCATTAGTCCTTCCAATGAACACCCAGGACTGATCTCCTTTAGAATGGACTGGTTGGATCTCCTTGCAGTTCAAGGGACTCTCAAGAGTCTTCTCCAACACCACAGTTCAAAAGCATCAATTTTTCGGTGCTCAGCTTTCTTCACAGTATAATTCTCATATCCATACATGACCACTGAAAAAACCATAGCCTTGACTAGACGGACCTTTGTTGGCAAAGTAATGTCTCTGCTTTTTAATATGCCATCTAGGTTGGTCATAGCTTTCCTTCCAAGGAGTAAGTGTCTTTTAATTCAGATGGATTACTACTCAACCATAAAAAGGAAAGTATTTCAGTCAGTTCTAACGAGGTGGATGAACTTAGAACCTATTACACAGAGTGAAGTAAGTCAGAAAGAGAAAGATAAATATCATATTCTAATGCATATATGTGGAACCTAGAAAAATGTTACTGAAGAATTTATTTACAGGGCAATAACGGAGAAACATACAGAGAGAACAGACTTATGGACATGGGGAGAGGGGAGGAGAGGGTGAGATGTATGGAAAGAGTAACCTGAAACTTACATTATCACATGTAAAATATATAGACAATAGGAATTTGCTATATGTCTCAGGGAACTCAAACAGGGGCTATGAATCAACCCAGGGGGGTGAGATGGGGATGGAGAGGGGAGTGAGTTTCAAAAGGGAGTGTATATATGTATACCTATGGCTGATTCATTTTGAGGTTTGACAGAAAACAAAATTCTGTAAAGCAATTATCGTTCAATAAAAAATAAATTAATTGAAAAATCATTTGAATCAGTTCTAATGAGATGGATGAAACTGGAGCCCATTATACAGAGTGAAGTAAGCCAGAAAGATAAAGAACATTACAGCATACTAACACATATATATGGAATTTAGAAAGATGGTAATGATAACCCTATATGCAAAACAGAAAAAGAGACACAGAAGTACAGAACAGACTTTTGAACTCTGTGGGAGAAGGTGAGGGTGGGACGTTTCGAAAGAACAGCATGTATATTATCTGTGGTGAAACAGACCACCAGCCCAGGTGGGATGCATGAGTCAAGTGCTCGGGCCTGGTGGGCTGGGAAGACCCAGAGGGATCGGGTGGAGAGGGAGGTGGGAGGGGGGATCGGGATGGGAAATATGTGTAACTCTATGGCTGATTCATATCAATGTATGACAAAACCCACTGAAAAACTAAAAAAAAAAAAAAAAAATACCATAAAAAAAAAAATAAAAGGGTAAAAAAAAAAAAAAAGAAAAATCATTTTGTACCTTGCTAAATTAGAATTGAGTATTTTACACAACTTCATAGTGGTCTTATTTCATATGAGTCTATCTTAGGTGAAAGTTTCAAATATATTCCATAGGGAATACTTAACTACCAATTCTTTACTTTTAACCATCAGAAGATGAAGATTTGGCTTTCTTCTGAAGCTCAAGAAGAGTGTGAGGACCTCCGATGATCAAGTCATCCTTAGGATTAAAGATACGCTTTACGGTACTTATTTACCAAGACATATTGAAAACTTGTTATAATAAAAGACAGTCAATGCTAGAAGTGCCAAGAAAATATGAATAAAACCTAAATGTTAAAGGATTTCATAATATATTTGTTATCCAGATATACTAATATCTAACTAACTCTAATGGGACACCTATTTGGAGCACATAAATGACAGGTGACAAGGTAACATATCCAGAAAAAATGCTTATTTTTATTTTATTTTATTTTTCCATTTATTTTTATTAGTTGGAGGCTAATTACTTTACAATATTGTAGTGGTTTTTGCCATACATTGACATGAATCAGCCATGGATTTACATGTGTTCCCCATCCCGATCCCCCCTCCCACCTCCCTCTCCACCCGATCCCTCTGGGTCTTCCCAGTGCACCAGCCCCGAGCACTTGTCTCATGCATCCAACCTGGGCTGGTGATCTGTTTCACCCTAGATAATATATGTGTTTTGATGCTGTTCTCTCAAAACATCCCACCCTCACCTTCTCCCACAGAGTTCAAAAGTCTGTTCTGTACATCTGTGTCTCTTTTTCTGTTTTGCATATAGGGTTATCGTTACCATCTTTCTAAATTCCATATATATGTGTTAGTATGCTGTATTGTTCTTTATCTTTCTGGCTTACTTCACTCTGTATAATGGGCTCCAGTTTCATCCATCTCATTAGAACTGATTCAAATGAATTGTTTTTAATGGCTGAGTAATACTCCATGGTGTATATATACCACAGCTTCCTTATCCATTCATCTGCTGATGGGCATCTAGGCTGCTTCCATGTCCTGGCTATTATAAACAGTGCTGTGATGAACATTGGGGTACACGTGTCTCTTTCGGATCTGGTTTCCTTGGTGTGTATGCCCAGAAGTGGGATTGCTGGGTCATATGGCAGTTCTATTTCCAGTTTTTTAAGAAATTTCCACACTGTTTTCCATAGTGGCTGTACTAGTTTGCATTCCCACCAACAGTGTAAGAGGGTTCCCTTTTCTCCACACCCTCTCCAGCATTTATTGCTTGTAGACTTTTGGATAGCAGCCATCCTGACTGGCGTGTAATGGTACCTCAATGTGGTTTTGATTTGCATTTCTCTGATAATGAGTGATGTTGAGCATCTTTTCATGTGTTTGTTAGCCACCTGTATGTCTTCTTTGGAGAAATGTCTGTTTAGTTCTTAAAAACATATTAAAGAGGTCCTTCATACTTTGTTTTGTCTACTCCGGTCCTCCTAGGTGACGCTAGTTGTAAAGAACCCACCTGCCAATGAGGAGACATAAGAGATGTGGGTTTGATCCCTGGGTCAGGAAGAGCCCCTGGAGGAGGTCAAGGCAATCTACTTCAGTATTCTTGCCTGGAGAATCCCACGGACATAGGAGCCTGATGGGCTATGGTCCATGGGGTCACAAAGAGTTGGAGATGACTGAAGTGACTGCACAGGACACTCTGGTCTTTAGAAGTCTTGATGCTAAGAATGAGAGAGGAGACATTAAAAATATGGTGGCCAGGACTTCCCTGGTAGTCCAGTGGTTAAGAATCTGCCTGCCAATGCAGGGGACACAGGTTTGATCCTTGGTCCAGGAAGATTCCATGTGCTGCAGGGTTAACTAAGTCTTTGAGCCACAACTGCCGAGCCCTCGCATTCTAGAGCCCATGCTACACAATAGAAGCCACTGAAATGAGAAACCTGTGTACAGAAACTAGAGAGTAGCTCCCACTGACTGCAGCTAGAGAAAGCCCATGCTCAGCAATGAAGACCTAGCACAGCCAAAAATAACTAAGTAAATAAAATACCATTGAAAAAAATCTGGAGGCCACATGCACGGTAATTCCTGGTGGGTGCTGGCTGCGCAAGTTTACATTTGGGCTCCACCATTTAACCGCCAGGCGAGGCGGACCATTGAAGCCTCATTGGAATGATCAAGAGCAGTGCGATGAATCAATATTGAAAGAATAGTGAAAGAATATTTTACTTTAATGAAAAAAATGTGCTCCATGTTGACAGCAAACGAAAGCAACTTGAACACAATGACACTTTTATTCTAGCTGTTGCTGCTGCTGCTAAGTCGCTTCAGTCATGTCCGACTCTGTGCAACCCCATAGACGGCAGCTCACCAGGCTCTGCCATCCCTGGGGTTCTCCAGACAGGAACACTGGAGTGAGTTGCCATTTCCTTCTCCAGTGCATGAAAGTGAAAAGTGAAAGTGAAGTCGCTCAGTCGTGTCCGACTCTTCGCGACCCCATCGACTGCAGCCTACCAGGCTCCTATGTTCATGGGATTTTCCAGGCAAGAGTACTGGAGTGGGTTGCCATTGCCTTCTCCATTTATTCTAGCAGCTGTAACTAAAGGTAAAGGACACAGAATAGTGGCTCTTGACATAATCCATGTGCACAAGCAGATTTGTACACATGGAAACAATCCTGTTGGCCCAGGCATATTTGGCTGAAAAAGATATCCCATTAGAGAAGTAGGAAAAAGACTTTATCTACCTAGATTCTAAAAGCATTGACTCTTTTTCTCTCTGCCACTAGTAAAATCAGGCTCCCTGGTGGCTCAGATGGTAAAGAATCTACCAGTTATGTAGGAGACCCAGGTTTGATCCCTGGGTCGGGAAGATCTTCTGGAGAAGGGAATGTATATTGAATACTCCAGTGTTCTTGCTTGGAGAATCCTATGGGCAGAGCAGCCTGGCAGGCTATGGTCCATGGGATCACAAAGTCAGACACGACTGAGTGATAAACACTTTCTAGTAAAGTCATACCTGAACAACTGTCCCATAAATCCATGTGAACTTATAAACATGGAAAAAATTAAAGAGAGAGTAGGACATCAAAATGATTAGGAAAATTAAAGGGACTAGAGGAGTTTTGACTAATAATTCTAAAAATATGCAGTAAACTCCATGAACTGGACTGCTATGAACGTTGAGGGTATAAAAATAGGTATATGATATAGCTGAAGGTATAGGCACTATAAAATAATATTGGGAATGGATTTTGAATTTGACGTCACTATTACAAGATTTTACAAAAACATAGCTTGTCTAAAATTTGATTTAATTAAATTAAAATAAAAGAGTAATTATCAAATACCTACCATGTGCAACATATAATCTTAGGTGATGTGGAGGAAGGGAACCAAATGACAGGATGCGGTCCCTCCTGTCAGTGCATGTGAGCAAGATAGGGGGACAAATATGGGACCATTAATAAGGCAACACAACAAGAGTGTTAGAATTAGAAGCATAAGCAAAATGCTGCGGAAACAGGAAGAAGCAATTACATCAGTCCATATAGCTAAAGCTATAATTTTTCCAGTGGTCATGTACAGATGTGAAAGTTGAACCATAAAGAAGGCTGACTGCCAAAGAATTGATGCTTTCGAACTGTGGTGTTGGAGAAGACTCTTGAGAGTCCCTTGGATGATCAAATCAGTCCCTCCTAAAGGAAATCAACCCTAAGTATTCACTGGAAGGACTGATGCTGAAACTGAAGCTCCCATACTTAGGTCACATAATTTGAATAGCTAACTCATTGGAAAAACCTTGATGCTGGGAAAGACTGAGGGCAGAAGGAGAACCAGGCAACAGAGGATGAGACAGTTGGATGGTATCACTGACTCAACGGACATGAGTTTGAGCAAACTTTGGGAGGTAGTGAAGGATAGTGAAGTATGGCATGCTGCAGTTCATGGGGTCACAAAGAGTTGGACGTGACTTAATGACTGAACAGCAACCACAAAACCAAGCAAGGCTTCACAGAGAATTGAACTTGGCCTTGAGGAGTAATTGGAATTCTAAAGCAAAAATGCAAGAAAGTGACCTTCTAGGGTAAAGAAGGAAATAAGTAAATAGAGAAGAATGTTGCAAGTTTAAGGACTGGGAATACTCTAGAGCGGCAGAAACCTGGGATGTAAGGAATAAAGTAGGAAATTAGTAAAGGGTCACATGTACATGCTAAGTGATTTGGAAATAACTGGAAGAACAGCACAGAGATGTTAAACTGTCCTGAGAGGGAGCATGATATTTCTGGCATTAGTGTGAAGGTCAACTAAGTGATGAGCATGGAGGCCAGGCCAGAAGTCCATTAAAAACTCAAAGTCAAGCTGTGGTACATATACACCATGGAATATTACTCAGCTGTTAAAAGAATTCATTTGAATCAGTTCTAATGAGATGGATGAAACTGGAGCCCATTATACAGAGTGAAGTAAGCCAGAAAGATAAAGAACATTACAGCATACTAACACATATATATGGAATTTAGAAAGATGGTAATGATAACCCTATATGCAAAACAGAAAAAGAGACACAGATGTACAGAACAGACTTTTGAACTCTGTGGGAGAAGGTGAGGGTGGGATGTTTCGAAAGAACAGCATGTATATTATCTATGGTGAAACAGATCACTAGCCCAGGTGAGACGCATGAGACGAGTGCTCGGGCCTGGTGCACTGGGAGGACCCAGAGGAGTCAGGTGGAGAGGGAGGTGGGAAGGGGGATCGGGATGGGGATTACGTGTAACTCTATGGCTGATTCATGTCAATGTATGACAAAACCCACTGAAATGTTGTGAAGTAATTAGCCTCCAACTAATTAAAAAAAAAAAAAAAAACAAGAAAAAAAAATAAAATAAAAAAATAAAAACTCAAAGTCTGAAAAACAACAGTGGAAATGGAAATCGAAAGGAAGAATCAAATATTTAATGAAATAACAACTCTTCCTCCAAATTTAATCTCTGCATATTAATATAGCTTTCATATTTTAAGAAAAAATTTTAAGTTTTGCAATTCAGGCAAAAATAGTTTTCTCACTTTTATTTACTTGGCACATAGTAGATGCTTAATAAATGTTTATTGTAAAGTGAGATTGGTTGTATTACTGATGGCATTTCCTTTATTTGCACTTGCTTAAATCGTGGCTATCTTTGTTGTTGTTGTTCAGTTGCTTAATCATGTTTGACTCTTTCATGACCCTGTGGACTGCAGCCCACCAGGGTCCTCTGTCCATGGGATTTCCCAGAAGAATACTGGATTGGGTAGCCTATCCCTACTCCAGGAGATCTTCCCGACTCAGGGATCATCTCTTGCATCTCCTGCATTGCAGGC
Organism: Muntiacus reevesi; assembly: GCF_963930625.1. Lineage (NCBI taxonomy): Eukaryota > Metazoa > Chordata > Mammalia > Artiodactyla > Cervidae > Muntiacus > Muntiacus reevesi. Next base: position 50,036,029 of record NC_089259.1, read on the forward strand.
CAATTCTTGCATCTCCTGCAATGCAGGAGACCCTGGTTTGATTCCTGGGTCGGGAAGATACCCTGGAGAAGGGATAGGCTACCCACTCCAGTATTCTGGCCTGGGAAATCCCATGGACAGGGAAACCTGGCGGGTCGCAGAGTCGGACAATCCTGAGTGACTTTCATTTTCACTTTCTTTATCACTGAGCCATGAGGAAAGCCCCATGGGTATCTTTAAGAACATACTAAATTTTATAGGATGATCAAGTTTTAAGGAATGTGATATTCAGCCAGAAGTCAACTACCTTCTGGAAAGGGCCAAATAATCACCATCTGAGGATTAACAGGCCATATGATCTCTATAACAAATACTCACCTTTCCCATTGGAATGTGAAAGCATCCATAAACAAAGTTTGACTATGTTCCAATTAAATTTTATTTATAAAAATAAGTGGGGAACACCCTGGCAGTTCAGCAGTTATAATTCTGAGGCTCTCACTGCTAAGGATGTAGATTCAATAACTGGTTGGGAAACTAAGATCCCACAAATAATGGAGTGAAGCCAAAAAATAAAAGTGGTGAGCTACATTTGACTTATGGGTTGAAGTTTGCTAATCCCTACCCTTGACCAGTCACAGGTTAACCATCTCCTATACAGTTAAAGGATTAAAACATTTATATATTTAATTTTGAAAGATCATAACTCTTGATAGCATGCTAATTCTTTGTTATTGCAATTTTAAGTTTAAGAAAAAATAATTACATATAATAAAATTTACCCTTTTTAGTGTAAAATTCCATAAGTTTTGACAAATATGTACATTTATGAAATACTATTACAATTAAGATATAGAAAAGTTCTTCCTTCATGCTCTTTAGTAGTTAACCTCTACCCCAACTCCTAGCTCTTGCCAAGCACTGACCTGTTTTCTGCCCCCCTTTCTTTCCCTTTTCAAGAATGTCATAGAAATGAAATCATCCACTATGTAGTCTTTTGAGTCTGACTCCTTTCATTTAGCATAACACATTTGAGATTTATACAAAATACTGTATATATCAGTAGTTTATACCTTTTTTTACATTTTTCCATTGTGTGAATATTTCTAAGTGGCTATTTAGGTTGTCTATATTTTCTGCCGTTATGAATAAAGTCATTATAAACATTTGTGAATAGGCTTTTGTTTAAATACATATTGCATTTCTCCTGATTAAATACTTAGGAGTCAGATTGCTGGTTGTATGGTGTTTGTTTAATGTTACAAGGAACTACCAAACCGCTTATCAAAAAACTGTACCACTGAAATCCTACTAACCATGTGTGAGAGTTCCAATTGTTCCACATCCTCTCCATTGCTCGGTATTGTCAGCTCTTTTTAGTTCAGTCTTTCATTCCAGTAGGTGGGTAACAGTATCTCATGGAAGTTTTCATTTTCTTCCCCTAATGACTAATGGTATTGAATGTATTTTCATGTATTTATTTGATATTTATATATCTTTTTAGGTCAAGTATCTGTTCAGATCTTTTGCTTACTTTTATATTGAATTTTATTTTTTTATTGTGAAATTTTCAGATTCTTTGTGTATTTTGGATGTAAGTTCCATATCAAATACGTGTTTTGCAAGTCTTTCGTCCCAGTCTGTGGCTTGTCTTTTCATTTTCTTAACAATATCTCAAATTATTACATTTTAAAATGTTAATACCACTAGTTATATGATAAGTTTCATATGCTCTACATTTTTCTGAAAGAAAAATCAACCAATGAGAATAACAGAATCTTTTCTATGATGGACAATTTAAAAATGATGTCCATGAATATTATAAAGCCAAATAGCAAATTTTTATCATGCCACAGCTTTATCTTCAATCTGAACCTTGGTCAGGACAATAAAGTCTAGATTCACAGATACTCTCTATCATATATTTAATTTTGAAGAACTTTAAATCTTTGAGAAGTGACAAAGGAAGCCGACACATCTATGAAATAAGACATCAATCTGCCTGCCTTGGCTTTCGAAGCAAGTAAAAGGGAACATTTTCAAATAGTGAGCTGTCTTTTTTATTTATTGATCTTCAGCTGGAAATAAAGCTATAGTAAAATGCTCTCTCCATATCTTTCTCATTGTATGAAAACAGGGTTACAGATCAATTGATTTACCATCACCATTGATTAGGTACCTTCCCTACTATCTCTATTGTGACACGAGACATGCAGTCATATAGATCTTTCATTAGGAAAGTCATTGAAAAGCTAAGGTTCATTGCATGCTTAAATGGTTTGTAGCCCACTCATTAAGCCATTAACCAACCATTAATATTGCTTAACCTCAAACCTTACAGATAAAATAAGTTATTGCCATTTTATCTTCCCAGCGCACCTTTGCAAAGTGAACAAGTATGTGACTTTGTTACAATCTGACTTAAATATTCAGAGACATGCCAAGGAATTCAGGTATCTAGACTATTAACACTAATAAGATTTATGTGTATATTCCTTTAGATACATACCCTGGAGCATAAAGAGTGGGAGACCAACACAGAGGCATTACTTAAAATTGCTTTTTTCCCACCAATTTAATCTGTTTTTAATATTTTCTACATGTTATTACTACTATCAATAACATTCATTTCAATGAGAAATTTCCTTTGTGATGTTCTTAACCATAGAGGAAAAATAAAGGGAAAAAAAATAACAAAGCTCTGTAAGGAGAAGTTAACCATTTTAAGACTGCTTAACATCCTTGTACTCAAGCTTTAAGTACAAGTAGTAAATGATCATATAAAATATCTAACCACCCTCTACTCGTACACTTACCTTGACATAAAGCTAGAGAAATTCAAGTGGGTCCTGTTTTTTCTATAATATAGACAAAATATGTTGCATACCTTGTACAGAGTAAAACATTGAGAATATCCACTCTAATCTCTCCACCGGGTCAGCTACAATGAATATACAATTCCTTGCACATAATTTTTTAAAGATTTCTTTTACACCCAGAAGGGAAAATGTGAGTATTTGAACAAGAACCCCATAAATTTAAACGCATATGTGCAAGAAGGAATGTGAACAAGGTTGAATGTGCAATTAGGAAAAACAATAAACAGGGCTTCTGGTTCTTACAAAAGAGAATCACAAGACCATAAAGGATGCTATACAGTAAGTAAGTAAAAGTGAATGATCTTTACCGAAAAGAGGAGGAAATGGATTTACATCTAGCAAATGGACTGAAATATTGACATTTAATGTCACTTTGGTCAAATCAGGGTCAAATTTTATTTTATTTTTCAGTTTCTAACTATTAAAACATTTAGCATTTCTTAGACCATAAACATTAAGTACCAGGTCATGTGACATCTCACTGATAAATGAGAGTTGGATCCAAGTAATATCACCACTTCTGTAAAATTCATGTATGCTGCTTACAAAATAACTTGTAAACTGATAATCAACTTAAAGGGCAAACCTTAGAAGACCAAAAATGTCTGATTGTAGTTTGCATTTATTAAAATCATTTATAACAGCTCAGCCTCCCACCACAGCTGGTCAGAGGAGCCTGAGCTGGTCTCTTACAGGCAGGTGAAAGAGAGAAGCAAAGAGCCAATGCCTTGGGCCATACCTTTTTGAGGCATTTTAATTATTTTCAATATGCAGAGAGGACAGTGACAAATGTCCAAAGAATCATGCAAATATCCCTTGCTGAAAGTATGTCCCATATGTTGAGACATTGGGGAGGGTGGAAATGGACTTTGGAAGACTTAGGAGTCAGTGTGCCGTAGTGTTGAAAGAAGAGCGATGCAAGGACAGACGACTGTTTAATTGTGGCTAGCCTGCCTGTTCTTTCTCCTTGTGTCTATTAAATCTTCTCTTGCTTATCCAGAAGTATGTGTGCCTGGGATTCTGTTTTTGAGAAGAAGAGTTGAAACGAGGAAAGGTAAAATGATCATCTAATTTCTTGGTTAAATAAAGCCAATATGTAGGCTAGAATTCCAAGGAAGCAAAGAGATGCTTGTCTCCAGGCAAGTCCATCTTTGTGTTTTCTCAAGATTGATCCAAAAGAACAATGATTCACAGTCGATATAGGGATTTATTTTCTAGACTAGTGCTAAAGAAAAGACAACCCATAGGAGGAGCAGTAGTCATGGGTTTGGTTCCTGGATTTCTCTGGAGCATTTACATTGCTCAGAAAATGTCACAGGCTGTTAAGTTCTGCTCCAAGATTGTCTAGAGTCTTCCTGCTTAGGAACACAGCCTGAGATAATGATACTCAAAGTAATCTGGGAGAGAAGAGACACTTGGGGTCTGGTGAGTGTTGGGTGCAGGAAATCTCAGAACATGGCAACACTGTCTTCACAGAAGCTTTCTCCTGGAATATGAGACAGTGAGTCAAAGCTTGGCTTAAGGACATGAGGTCCACAGGCAGTGAAGTGCCAGCCCTGACTTTCCCTCTTTGACATCAGTATGTGTGTGTGCTAAGTTGCTTCAGTCGAGTCTGACTCTTTGTGGCCCTATAGACTGTAGCCCACCAGGCTTCTCTGTCCATGGGCTTCTCCAGGCAAGAATACTGGAGTGGGTTGCCATGCCCTCTTCCAGGGAATCTTCCTGATCCAGGGATAGAACCCATGTCTCCTACATCTCCTGTATTGGCAGGTGGGTTCTTTACCAGTAATGCCACCTGGGAAGCCCAGTATGGTTGCTTTCTATACCCAGGTGAGGAACTCTGGGCTTCCTGGGGTTTTCAGGGGTTAACCATGGTCATCTGGCAGTTCTAGAGTATGCATAGTTAAGGAATGCCTGTAGAAAACTGATTTAACTTGACAAGGAAGAAACATGAATAGGTATTTCCAGAATAGGCTGGTATGACCTTGCAGGGGAAGCCTGATCAAAGCAGCTTTATAGTTCCCCCAAGGCTGTCTCTGGCTGTTAATGGGATATTGACATAAAGCTAACTGGGTCTGTTTTGTTGCTTGCATTGGAATGTCTGTTTCATCACCCAGCAGCTCAACGCTATTGAGCATTGGCTTAGAATTTGGGGGTGAGAAATCAGCATAGGGACTTTATCATGGAACATCCCCCCACCAAAATAAGTACTCTGGCCACTAGATTTTTCACATATTGGCAGTATGCTAAAACCAAAATAAGAAAGATGAAAGAAACCATCTATTTATCTATCCACCCATCCACTTTCACAACTATCCCTTTGCCATCCCTTCATAAATAACGTAGTGTCCTCTTAGGGACCTACAGTGGAATTTAAGTAGTTCTCACAGATACAAATAACCCAGAAAATACTAGCAGAACTCTGTCCCTTTCTGTTTATATAAGTGAAAAATTTTAAATGAAATACTCTATTATTTGTTCTTTTAGATATCTAAACTAAGAGAAAGAGAAGTTAAATGAGGATTTTTGTCTATTTCAAAAGATTTTTGTAATTGGATTTATATTTTTCCTTGGTATCATATTTTCTAAACAATATCTTCAATTAAGTAGATTGTATAATTTACTACACACTAAAATACATTGTTTTCTGAAAAGATTATTTTCTTGAGAATGCAGTTATTATAAAATCAAGTGATATAAAATGGGTTCTCTTCATGCTAAAATTGTATTAATAATTAATTGGAAGGAAAGTATTTCACCATGATAAATAAGATTCTGTATAGAAAGAAAGATGCCATTCTGTGGCAGAAATAATATAGTAACATGCCGTTAAATACAAGACATCACATTAGGTTTTACAAAGCCCAAAGAGGGCAAAATATATTAAAATGTGAATTTATTATGTTCCCTAAAACTCTTGTACTTTAGATAGTAATTAGAGTTTTGCCAATATAATTATTAACATGAGGGGAGGCAGGAAAAATGTTTAGTGGAAACATAAAAACAATTTACTAGAGAGAAAACTGGTTGCCAGTAAAATAAAGCAAAATTAAATGAGAGAGAAATATCATGCTGCTGGCTTAATGTAATAAGATTATGACTTTAACCAAAATCAGGTCCATGGTCAAGAATGACACAGTTCTAATGGCAAGGTATCTCTGATATTAACTTGTATGAGTAATTATACTGAAGTAACATATGATAACTGAATTGACAATGATAATTAGCCTTCAGAACCAGGATGTCTGTGAGAGTATGAAATATTCACTGAAGATTGTCAGAAAATACCCAATTCCACATATTTTAAAATGCAGGCACTTCATTTGTGTGTTCTCGGACCAAACACAGTCTTTAAAGGATTCATTTTCTTATTCAATACCATTTTTATAAATTGAATTTTGAGAAGTTGCAAAGGAACATTAAGAAATATGTGTATACTACAAAGATTAAAGAATAATTGTATGATATACACAGATATCCCTGTCAGCATGTTTAAGGAAAATAATATGACTGCTTTGCTTTTTTCTTCATTCTCCTATCTCTGTATTCCATCCCTCCTCAGTATTAATCACTGTTCTAAACTTCGTGTTTATCTTTATGGTTTTTCTCTATCTATTTCTATTCTTGAAAAATATTTTGTTTTGAAAACTGATCACTTGTTCAAGCTGGATATAGAAAAGGCAGAGGAACCAGAGATCAAATTGCCAACATCTGTTAGATCATCAAAACAGCAAGAGTTCCAAAAAAACATCTACATCTGCTTTATTGACTATGCCAAAGCCTTTGACTGAGTGGATCACAATAAACTGTGGAAAATTCTTCAAGAGATGGGAATACCAGACCACCTGACCTGCCTCCCGAGAAATCTGTATGCATGTCAGGAAGCGACAGTTAGAACTGGACATGGAACAACAGACTGGTTCCAAATCGGGAAAGGAGTACGTCAAGGTTGTATATTGTCACCCTGCTTATTTAACTTACATGCACAGTAAATCATGAGAAAGGCCAAGCTGGATGAAGCACAAGCTAGAATCGAGATCGCTGGGAGAAATATCAATAAACTCAGATATGCAGATAACACTACTCTGATAGCAGAAAGCAAAGAAGAACTAAAGAGCCTTTTGATGAAAGTGAAAGAGAGAGTGAAAAAGTTGGCTTAAAACTCAGCATTCAGAAAACTAAGATCATGGCATCTGGTCCTATCACTTCATGGCAAGTAGATGGGGAAACAATGGAAACAGTAACAGACTTTATTTTGGGGGGCTCCAAAATCACTGCCGATGGTGACTGCAGCCATGAAATTAAAAGACACTTGCTCCTTGGAAGAAAAGTTATGACCAACCTAGATAGCATATTAAAAAGCAGAGACATTACTTTACCAACAAAGGTCCATCTAGTCAAAACCATGGTTTTTCCAGTAGTCATGTATGGATATAAGAGTTGGACTATAAAGAAAGCTGAGTGCCAAAGAATTGATGCTTTTGAGTTGTGGTGTTGGAGAAGACTCTTGAGAGTCCCTTAGATTGCAAGGAGATCCAACCAGTCAATCCTAAAGGAAATTAGTCCTGAATATTTATTGGAAGGACTGATGCTGAAGCTGAAACTCCAATACTTTGGCCACCTGATACAAAGAACTGACTCATTGCAAAAGACCCTGATGCTGGGAAAGATTGAGGACAGAAGGAGAAGGGACAGAGGATGAGATGGTAGGATGGCATCACCAACTCAATGGACATGAGTTTGAGTAAACTCCAGGAGTTGGTGATGGACAGTGAGGCCTGGTGTGCTGTATGTAGTCCATGGGGTCGCAAAGAGTCAGACATGACTGAGCAACTGAACTGAATTGAACTGAACACTTTATAAAGCAGATGCTTCTGTTTGGGTTTTTGGTGTAAATGTGTCTTCCTCAGATTCATCCATATTGTTGAAAACAGCTGGAATTTATTTTTATTTTTTTCAACTTTATGTTCATTTTAATTAGTAGGTGTATGCTCATTTACCATTATTGCACCTCTGGATGAATTGGTTCCTTTTATCTTATTTTTACTTTTTTTGCTTTTAACTTTGTTTGGAGTACTCCTCATTTGGGAAGTTCCCCTGAAGAAGGGACAGGCCACCCACTCCAATATTCTGGGGCTTCCCTTGTGGCTCAGATGGTAAAATGAGCTCATCGTGGCTCCTGCAATGCAGGGGACCCAGGTTCGGTCCCTGGGTCAGGAAGATCCCCTGGAGGAGGAGAACATGGCAACCCATTCCAGTGTTCTTGCCTGGAGAATTCCCATAGACAGAGGAGCCTGGCAGGCTACAGCCCATGGGGTCGCAAACAGCCAGACATGACTAAGCGACTAAGCAGAGCATGCAGCCAGTTAACAATGTTGTGACACTCTCAGGTGGGCAGCAGAGGGACTCAGCCAGACATATACATGCATTCATTCTCTCCTAAACTCCCCTCTTGTCCAGGCTGCCACATAACACTGAGCAGAGTTCCCTCTACTATACAGTAGGTCCTTGTTGGTTATCCATTTTAAATATAGCGGCGTGTGCAGAATGATCCCAAACTCCCTAACTATCCCTTCCTCCAGTCCTCTGCCTCTGGCAACCGTAAGTTTGTTCTCAAAGTTTGTGAGTCTATTTCTATTTTGTGAATAAGTTCCTTTGTATCATTTCTTTTTAGATTCCACATAAGGGAATATTATATGATATTTCTCTTTTACTTTCTCTGTCTGACTCACTTCACTCAGTATGATAATCAGTATGATAATCACTCAGTATGACAAGCCCATCCATGTTGAAAAAGAGCTAGATTTTTTATTAATTTTCAGTGAGGGATAATAGTCAGTTGTAACACTATACTATAATTTATCTTTTTAAAGTTGATAGATTAGTTTGGCAATTTTATAGGTATTTGTCCATTTCTCTTGAAATTTAATTACATTGTTTCTACAATATTCAAGCATTCCAGAACTGGGAAGATGCTTATACTGTACGGACCGACCAAATGAAACCTAATAGGCATTGAAAGTCAAGGGATACATGCTTCTCCCTTTTCTTCCTTAGGTAGCTGTCTCCTGTATCACAAAATGGTGCCTATAGGAACACCTTATTCAGTGTTTCTTTGTATTAGCTTTTCCAAATTATTTGTTTATACTCCTTTTGTTTAGTACTGGAAATGTGCTTTTAGATAGGAATAAAGGAAATGAACAAATGGTAAAACTAATATTTTTAGCAAACTGTAATTTAAAATATTAAAAACACTAAAAATTAAAGCATTTTATTTCTTTATGTAAACTTAAAAATAATGTGACATCTCATATAAATTGTGATTTCTTCAAGAGATAGAACTGTTAGACTTGGCAATAAATAAACATGTTAATCCTAAACTCCTAATCCTTCCCTCACCCGCCCCCTGCCCCTCCGCCCATTAGCAACCACAAGTCTGCTCTCTATATATGTAAGTCTGTTTTTGTTTCATAGATATGTTGATTTGTGTCATATTTTAGACACCAGTAGTTTGGGATTAACAAATGTGAACTGTTACACATAAGATGGATAAACAACAATATCCTATTGAATAGCACAGGGAATTATATTCAATATCCTGTGATAAACCATAATGGAAAAAACATGAAAAGCAATATATATATATATATATATGTGTGTGTGTGTGTATGTATATTTATATAGAACTGAGTCAGTTCACTGTGCAGCAGAAATTAAATACAATATTGTAAATCAACTATGCATCAATTAAAAATCATGTGTTGGGGAGAGGAAAGTACGAATAAGAGAATAGGAGCAGTATGATGTCAAGAGTCATTTAGTGTATGATAATGTGATTCACTGAACTGTCGTGTAAGGAGAATGGTTCTTGGGGCCAAGGTAGGAGTGAGAGATGGAAGATGATAAAATCAACTTTGAAACAGTTGCATTTGAATCAGGATGGGCTGGCTTCCCCAATGGCTCAGTGGGTAAAGAATATGCCTGAAGTGCAGGAGACACAGAAGACTCCAGTTTGATCCCTGGGTCAGGCAGCTCCTTTGGAAGAGGGCATGGCAACCTTCTCCAGTATTCTTGCCTGGAGAATCCCATTGACAGAGGAGCCTGGTGGGCTACAGTCCAAAGTAATGCAAAGAGGTGGACATAACTGAGCGACTAAGCACGCATTATGTGACAGTAACATAAGGCTTGAAATTCAGGATCAAGAACTGTAAGGTTTGAAAGTCATCAGCACGCAGATATTAATTAAAAGTGGGGAAGTGCACTAGATCTCCTCAGAAATGTGAGGAGAGCTATGGTGGAATAGGATCAGGGGAAAATGCTGTGGAACTGAGGTTTCAAGGTATTGGGTGGAGAGAGAAAAAAACAAGCACATACATGAAGATAAAGAAGAATCTACATAGAGGATATTTTATGTCTTCCCAAATATTGTGGCCAAATGCCAAATTTTCAAACAAATAATAGTATAAATGATTATACCTTAGGAGCCATATTTCCATTTATATTCCTCCTATATTTTAAACAGAAAATTTTTAAAAATCAAACTTTTAATTTTGCTTCAATTCTTCCATCACTTTAAATTTCTCACCATGTGGATAATGTGCTAGAAACAGTATGCCTCCATCCCTCCATTCTTACACTTAAAGCTCTGCTTTATTGATAAAACATATGTAAGCTAATTTTAGTTGTCAGCAAAAATACATGGCAAAAATTGTGTATTTTTCAAGGCAAAAAACTAATGGGACAATTAGTGACTCAGATTGTTCTCATTTTAAAGATTTTCTTTTTTCAAAATCCCTAACCATCTTTTTGTTAGGGGAACATATAATGGTCCCAGTTCAGTAGTCAGGAGCCACAAAGGAAAATATTGATTTCAGTGACTAAAATTGGCTTTAGCCCTTTAGCTAACCTTTTACTTTTCAAAAAATGTGCTTTTGTAAAGATTTATCAATTTTTAAAAGTGTGTTTGTTCAAACTTGTGTATTAAAATGTTCCCATTTATATGTCCATGGTCACTGCAGATGGTGACCATGGTCATGAAATTAAAAGATACTTGCTCCTTGGAACAAAAGCTATGACAGCATATTAAAAAACAGAGATATCAGTTTGCTAACAAAGGTCCATATAGTCAAAGCTATGGTTTTTTCAGTAGTCATGTATGGATGTGAGAGCTGGACTATAAAGTAGGCTGAGTGTCAAAGTAATTGATGTTTTTAAGCTATGGTGTTGGAGAAGACTCTTGAGAGTCCCTTGGACTGCACGGAGATCAAACCTGTCCTAAAGGAAGTCAATCCTGAATATTCATTGGAAGGACCGATGCTGATGCTGGAGCTGAAGCTCCAATACTTTGGCCATCTGATGTGAAGAGCCGGCTCATTTGAAAAGACCCTGATGCGGATACATGAGTCAGGTGCTCGGGCCTGGTGCACTGGGAGGACCCTGAGGAGTCGGGTGGGGAGGGAGGTGGGAGGGGGGATCGGGATGGGGAATACATGTAACTATATGGCTGATTCATGTCAATGTATGACAAAACCCACTGAAATGTTGTAAAGTGATTGGCCTCCAACTAATAAAATAATATTAAAAAAAAAAAAAAAAAAAGAAAAGACCCTGATGCTGGGGAAGATTTAAGGCAGGAGAAGAAGGGGACGACAGAGGATGAGATGGCTGGATGGCATCATCAACTCAATGGACATGAGTTGGAGCACGCTCTGGGAGTTGATGAAGGACAGGGAACCTGGCTGCTACATTCACAAAGAGTCAGACATGACTGAGTGGCTGAATAACAACAGCAAGGAATTAAATTCTCAAATTCAATTCTAAACTAAACTAGATGAACATCCTTTGACTAGAGCATTCATGGAATAGTTAGTTTATTGTTGTTGTTTAGTTGGTAAGTCATGTCCAACTCTTTTGCAACCTCATTGATTACAGCCCGCCAGTCTCCTCTGTTCATGGGATTTCCTGGGCAAGAATACTGGAGTGGTTTGCCATTCCCTTCTCCAGGGGATCTCCCCAACCAAGGGACTGAACTCGAGTCTCCTGCATTGGCAGGTAGATACTTTACCACTGGGCCGCTAGGGAACCCTAAATGTGTATAATAATTTTGGGGGGGATACAGATGATAAGCAATATAAACATAACTATTTAAAATAATTATAGTAGAAGCTGAGTCAAACACCTGTTATAAGGAAAGTAAATTAATAGTGAGTGGTGAGCGTATGTATTTTAAACTTTTAGATTACATTATGCTGTATAACTTTATAGTCCATAGGGTATATCTACTATTCACGTCTAGTTTCCCTGGGATAACTGCTCTTGGGTTTTGCTGTTTACAGACATGGTTCATTGAATAAATATTGATTATTCATATTAGATGCATATAAGGATATAGAGCAAAGTGCTTGAAGATACTAGTCTGAAGAATAAAAATATGGCCTTGTTAAAGTTAATTCAAGCCAGTCCCACCATTCTGCCCTTTGCTGGGCAAAATGGAACTAAAAGAACTTAAGTGAACTCTCTTGTCAAGCTTTTGTAACTGTGGTAATTTTAGAGGAAAAGAATTTCAGGAACATCTCAAGACTTCAAAAAAAAAAAGCACACTAAATATCTTACTGAATTCAGGGCTGTAGCCAACTGCCTGACTTCAGACTAAATCTTAAAACATGAACGGAACTAAAAGCTTCCCATAAACATGAGGACCCAGAAGCAGCCACAGTTGTGGAAAGTCAGTCTAAGCAGTGCAGTCACATTCAGCTCTTTTCATCTCTGCTGAACCATTTTTAAAAGTCATATGATGCCGCAACACTTTGATAGCAGCCTCCTCTGCTTTTTAAATCTTTCTTGCCTGACTTTTGTCCCTCCTTTGCGATTCCTACAAGTTGTTTTTCTAAACTAATCTCATAACTTGTTACCGTAAATAACAACCAATTCTTCTAGAATGGCCAGCCTGAAGCACTCCATGTCCATGCTTTTCAACCACCTTAGGAGGTGTCTAAATTTCCTTTACAAAAATCACATTAATTTGATTTTTATGTATTATTTATTATTTATAAATTTATTTTTCCTCCATGATCACCATCATCAAGGAAATAACAACTCACCCCGGTACTCTTGCCTGAGAAATCCCATGGATAGAGGAGCCTGGTTGGCTCAGAGCAACACTGTAATGTAAACAGTGAAGAAACTTCTAGAAAAATACAGAATATAAACCTATTTATACTGGGACTGAAGCCCTTGGAGTATAACAAATCTGTGTAAGATCTGAAAAAGAAAAGTGCAGATGAATAGATAAGTTTCTTTTATCCATTCAGCAGTTTGCTCCAACACAACTCTGTACCATCTTTCTTAACACTTTGCCAAAAAATGGCATAAAGCTGTTCCACTTTAAAAAATTAACTGTAAACAAAGGCAACTTTAAACAAACTCCTCTTCTGATAAAGAGAAGTTTCTCAATGCTTAGCAATTTGATGGATTTTAACATTAAAATTTAGATTAAAAATCTGCAATTGTACACAAAGGCAAGGGTCATTGTGTAAGCTTTACTGCTGTGGAATGCTTTCCTAGGTCAACATTCATTTACTACGACAGCTCTTCTTCAGCCTTTTTAAAAAAAATCTTATTTTTAATTAAATTAAACAAAGTTGTATTGGTTTTTACCATACAATGGTATGAACCAGCCATAAGTATACATATATTCCCTCCCTTTTGGGCTTCCCTCCCACCCATCCAGGTCATTACAGAGAACCAGGCTGAGTTCCCTGTGCTCTGGCAACTTTCCACTAGCTATCTATGCTACTTCTGTAGAGATTATTCCATTACACAGCAAACCTTTGATTTCAAACATCATGACAATAGATTGCTTTGCTTCTGTTTTTTTTTTTTTTTTTTTTTTCTTCCTCTGTTTTTGGCACTAATTGCAAGTCAGGATTTCCCATAACATATAGTCGTGGACCAGGACTCAAACACTGCCTTTTTCAGGTATTATTTTAAGGTATTACATCTCTGATATTTACTATTCTGGATTGGATTATGCATTTACTTTCCATTTGAAAATGGTACATGTGCACTGTCAGCCTCTTGCCATTTTTAAACATTTTTTTAAAATGCTTTGAAAATAGTAAGAACATTTAAAATACTATCACAAATTTCTTATTAGTTGAAAGAAAACTTTAAAAAAAAAAAAAGATAAAACCTTGACAGATTGTTTTTGTTATCCAGAGAACAGTCTTCTAGAACTCTCCTGAATTATTTTAAATGGGACATAATGATACTACCATTGTAACGGGAAGCCTATATGTATAAAGACATTGAAGAGATGCTTCTCGTTTGTGGATATCAAGTCATTTTTTTTCTTTTCCAGCAAGATTATCCTCTATTAGGAAAGTATAAAGGGAAATACCACAAGGTTAAGAGACTTCCTTAAGGCAGACAATTTATCTGTTCTCTGGTCACAGGGAAACTTTCCAAGCAACAGTCCAGCCTTGCTAATCAGTAGACATGATTCCTGCGTGTAGGATAGCTTGGTCTGAAAACACTACAGGGGGGAACTAAATAAATAAAACGTGAGCTCTGTGTGACCAAGTGGCTTCTTTGTTAGCTGGAAGACAACCCGAGACAAAAGAGGCTCTATGTTCAGCAGGAAGCAAGGAGGCAAATTTGCTCGGCTGTCTTGAGAACACGTGTGCTTATGGTGACCCGCATTCAATTGACATATATCCCTTCCATCCAAGTGCACTCCAGCTCAGATTACAACCACATACAGTTCTCCGGCTACGTGAACTCTTTGGTTTTAGATGTCTGACTCTCTGGAACAGTGAAGTAAGCAATTCTATTCAATATCAAACAGAATCCAAAGAAGCATATAGTCTTAATAATTGTGTGCTCACTCCTGGGAGGAATGGACTCCAAAGGGCAAGAATCCAGATGGATGGCATCGGAGAAGCCAGAGGTAGGACTTTAAGGAAACAGCATTAGCTATGATGGAGGGGGAAGATGTTTTCTTGGAGGAGAAAAAGAAAAGAGCTTAAAACGAAGCAGTTTCAGACACCTAAATGCTGAATTTGGAAAAAACTGTTGGCTTATTTACAAAATACCAGTGAAAGAGGCTACGCCCACTGAGATCACAAAACTGGAGTGGACCATTTTAAAATGCTGGGGAAAAAATGAACTAAATACAAACAAAAGGCAGATAGAAACCACCTTATCACACTCAGAAATCTTCTACTGAGTTAGAAAGGACCAGGAAAGAGGACAACTACTGTTAACAGAGAGAAAGAGCATTGAAAATGGTATCGAATGAGCCAACTTTTCATAAAATCTGGCAGTCATTTGCAGTAGAATACCATACCCAGTGTTTACTCTTTGCTGTTGATGTTACTGAGGCCTCCAGGTGGCCCGGTAGGAAAGAATCTGCTTGCCAATGCAGGAGATGCAGGAGACAAGGGTTGAATCCTTGGCTTGGAAAGACTCCTGGAGTTGGAAATGCAGCTCACTCCAGTATTCGTGCCTGGCAAATTCCATGGACAGAGGAGCCTGGGAGGCTGCAGTCCATGAGGTCCCAAAGAATTAGACATGACTGAGCACACATCACATAACTAATGATGCTACTTGCTACAGTCCTTGGGACTAGTCCTAATCTTCCTGTCTTGCTCTATGTGGGGAAGCAAGGGTCATAGTGGGGTCTCCTTTGCAGACTCACCCTGAACCAGCCATGTCCCCATGCCCCCAAGGCACCCTGGGCAAACCTCTCTCACACTCACCATGTTATCAGATCATTATCAGCAGGGCAGTTCTGTGTTCCACACTAGAGGGTAAGCTCACTGTGGGCAAAGACTCTGTGTGATTCATGTTTTTCCCTCAGTGCTTAGTACATCATAGAGCAAAGATTAAATACTCAAAACTAAGCTGAAGGAAAATGAAAGTGAAAGCCACTCAGTCGTGTTCAACTCTTGCAACCCCATGGACTATATAGTCCATGGAATTCTTCAGGACAGAATATTGGAGTGGGTAGCCATTCCCTTCTCCAGGGGATCTTCCCAATCCAGGGATCAAACCCAGATCTCCTGAATTGCAGGCAGATTCTTCACCAGCTGAGCAACCAGGAAAGCCCAGACTGAAGGAAGAACCAGCTTATTCCACTGCAAGTAGAAGGTGAATTTTACCCTAAATGTGATCTCTTTGAGTCATATATAATCAACAACATTCATTTGGTTTATAAAATGCAACCCTGATTCCTCTGTTCATCAGAGCTTTCTAAATTTTCATATTCTGGGTCAGAAATCTGCCCCTGCAGTCTTATTCATTGCAAAGTACTTCCTTCATTCCAAAGGAGAGCACATATTCTTGAATCTTACCCCCTCTTGGGTGAGTTTTTGCCTTCCAGCCCAGAGTATAGATTCCCCTTTACTTTAATCAACAGTTTGAATTCTAGGTTCCAGATTCTTAACCAAAAGCTTCAAAATATCCTTTACATTTTCTCATGGCTGATTCACTCTCCCTCACATTGTCTCCTAATGGTTGTCCAGTTTATTGTAGAGGCCCTAGGATGACACATGTGTAGCAGGATGTGGGAGAGAAATGTCATGAAGAGTCAGGGTCCAGCTACATTGGAGAGGTTTCAAGTGCATCAGTAATCTAGGGTGTACAGGACAATCCCCTCTAAGACAAATGATAGGTCATTATGCCTTCTACCTCTTGTGTGTGTGTTTCTTTTTGTGTTAGTTTCTCAGTCACATCCAACTTTTTGTGACCCTATGGGTTGTAGCCTGCCAGGTTCCTCTGTTCTTGGAATTCTCCAAGCAAGAATACTAGAGTGGGTTGCCATTCCCTGCTCCAGGGAATCTTCCCAACCTGGCAATCAAACCCAGTTTCCCTGGATTGCAGGCAAATTCTTTACCATCTGATCCACAAAGGAAGCTAAGAAAAAAACACAGAAGTTGATTAAAAAACCCCTGAGTTGATTACTACATGATAATTAAATGAGAAGGAAGGATGACATTCCAGACTGAGCAAAGAGCATAAACCACGGTCCAAAGATGGAAAATAGCATGGTTCCTTTTTTTTGGTGAGGCAAAAGTGATTTGATGTCATAAGAGCATAAACACAAGGCAACATGTGTTTGGAGAAGTGATTGACAGGTAAAGTTGCTGAAAAGTCTTAAGCAGGAGATATGTCTAATCTTTTGTTCCCCCAGAAAGCAGAGACTAAGGCAAAGATTTTGTGCCATGAATTTATTAGAAAATATCATAGGAGAGCAGAAGTGAGAGAAAAGGGAAGTGATACAGGACAGAATCAAAACTGAACTGAGATGCTATTGAGTTACCAAGTGTAACTGATCACTCAGTCTCACAGAATTATCTTTGAGAAACCACATGAGCAACTGTATCTAAAGAAAATCTTTTCAGGAAGAGAAGAGAAGAAGAATATACCTGCCAACTTCCATTTCCATTAGTCAAAAATTTACCCCATTGTTAAGACCTTCAATTTGTTTGGTGTCCTAGAATCAAGTACACAGTAGTATACCAAGAAGTACTTTTAAGTAGCAAGAATTTCTCTGTCTCAGAAATCATTCCCTTCTTCTTTTCACAGGTGGAAAGATTTCATTCTTTTTACTGGCTGAGTAGTATTCCATCATATATATATACCACAACTTCTACATCCATCAATTGATAAACTTTTGGGTTACTTCCATATCTTGCCTATTGAAATAATGGTGCAATCTTTTAAAATTAGTGTTTTTTTTTTTTTCCCTTTTGCTAAGTACCCAGGAGTGGAATTGCTGGATCATATGGTAGTTCTATTTCTAATTTTTTGAAGAACCTCCATAATATCTTCCATGGTAGCTACACCAACTTACATTCCCACCAACAGTATGTGAGGGTACCCTCTTCTCCACATCCTCATCAACACTTATTATTTCTGAGCTTTTTGATGACAGCCATTCTGATAGGTGTGAGATGATATTTCACTGGAATTTTTTTATTTTAAAAAATTGTTTATCTACTTTTGCCTGTGTTGCATCTTTGTTGGTTTGTGAGGGCTTTCTCTAGTTGTGGCCACTGGGATTAACTCTTTGTTGCAGTGTGTGGACTTCTCATTGTGGTGGCTTCCTCTGTTGAAGGGCACGGCTCTAGGCACGTGGGCTTCAGTAATTGCAGCACACAGGCTTGTGGGCTCTAGAGCACGGGCTTGGTCGTCATGGCAAATGAGCTTAGCTGCTCCATGGATGTGAAATCTTCCCTGACTGGGACTAGAACCCACATCCCTTGCATTGGTAGGAAGATTCTTATCCACTGCACCACCAGGAAAATCTTCACTCTAATTTTGATTTGCATTTCGTTGATGACTGGTGATGTAGTTTTTCATGTGCCTTTGACCATCTGTATGCCTTGTTTGAAATAAAAAAAGGTCTATTCATGTCCTCTGCCCATTTTTCAATGGAATTTTTAAAAAGAAACATGAATTGTTTACTTCTGCAATTGTTCACTTAATATTTCTAAACTGCTTTTGACCATGGGTAACTGAAACCATGGAGAGTAAAGTCATAGATAAGGGGGAATTACTGTATTGTCAACTACAGTCTCCATGCTGCACATTATATCTTCAGAAATTATTTATCTTATAATTGGAAGTTTGTACCTTTTGGCCACCTTCATCCATTTCCCCCACACTCCACCTCTGGCAACCACCAATAAGTTCTGTTTCTACAAATTTGGTTTTTTTAACTTCTACATATACATGAGATTGGGCTTCCTAGGTGGCCCTAGGGGTAAAGAACCTGCCTGCCAATGCAAGAGATGTAAGGGATGTGGGTCCAATCTCTGGGTCAGAAAGATCCCCTGGAGAAGCAAATGGCAACCCACTCCAGTATTCTTGCCTAGAAAATCCCATGGACAGAGGAGTCTGGCAGGGTACAGTGCATGGGGTTGCAAAAAGTCAGACATGACTGAAGTGGCTTAACACACACACATACATGAGATCATACAGTATTTATCTTTCTCCGTTTGAGTTGTTTTACCTAACAATAATGCACTCAAGGTCCACCTATGTTGTTGCAAACAGCAGAGTTTCCTTAATTCTCTTAATTGAATAATATTCCATTATGCACACACACACACACGCACACACACACACCACATCTTCTTTAGTCATTCATTCCTTGAGGGACACTTCTGTTGATTCCATATCTTGGCTATTGTGAATAATGCTGCAACAGGCATGGGTTGTTTGTTTTCCTCACATTGAGCTATATGAGTTCTTTGTATATTTTTGGATACTAAACCCTGATTAGAAGCATCATTTGAAAATATCCTCTCCCATTCAGCTGGCAGCCTTTTTGTTTTGTTGATAGTTTTCTTCCCTGTGCAAACGTTTTCCAGTGAGTTGTAGCCCTATTTATTTTTGTTTTTGTTTCTTTTACCTAAGGAGACATTCCCCTGAAAATATCACTAAGACCAATATCAGAAAATGCATTGCTTATGTTTTCTTCTAAGAGTTTTATGGTTTAAGTCTTACATTTGAGCCTTTAATCCATCTTGCATTTGTTTTGTGTATAGTATGGGAAAATAGTCCAGTTTGATTCTTTTATATGTAACTGATTGGTTTTCCTAACACCATTTATTGAAGAAGTTTGTCTTTTCCCCATTGTATATTCTTGCCTCCTTTGTCATAGACTAATTGACCGTACAAGTGTGGGTTCATTTCTGAGCTCCCCAGTTTTAACAACAGTTAGGGTAAAGCTTATTACTCATATTACCTACTTCACCCCAAGACACTTAAGAAATATTCTCAAGAGTTCCCTTGATAACTAGGTCTTTATTAAAAGTTAGTTTAAAGATTATTAACTGAAAGAAGTAGGCATTAGAATTGCTTAAAAGCAAAATACATAGATTCCTCAGAGTTAAAGGGAAAGCGTTTCTTAGCCTGTGCCATGAGTAAAACATAAACAGCTAAGTCAAGCTGTAACAACCAATTAAAACAAAATATTCTAGTGTCATGATTACATATTAGGGCACTGTAATTATTTCTCTTAAAATATGGTGTCTTCATTTCTGTCAAAACTTTGCTTTCTTCAGGAGCATTTTATTGACGGCTTTGATTGCAAAGATCTGTTAAGAATGCTATTTATCAGGGGCCCACAGTCACATCCACGACACTGAGGGAACACACAGGAACTAGTTACTCTATCCCCAAATTACAGCTGACACTGGAAATAAAATAAACCAGATAAATGCTTATTTTATGTGAGATTACACATGCTTAAGCTCATTGCAAATTTTACTGAATAACTAAAAAACATAATAACAGCCAAGAACCGGTAGGTATTTAGAATTGATATATATTGCAAAGAGGCCTTGAAGAGCGTCCAATTTCCTGAGAGAGCTTCTAATTTAGAACATTTCCTGGTGCATGTAGTTACAAAGTTCAGAAATACGGTAAACCGATATTTAGTCACATGAACTGTGACTGCAAGTGCCCCAGACTGGAGTCACACTTCTGGAACCTTCTCTCTGCCTGCACTGCTGAGTGTTTTTCTGGGGAATAAAAGGAAAAGGTCCTGGTATTTTCTTTTTAATTGCTCTACTTCCACAGTTCTAGGAATTTGGGAATCAATTTGGGACTAAGAATCATGCCAGGAAGATAAATTACATTCATATGTCAGATATTGCCTCACAATGCTATCTGGCTCAGCAGGCTATAGTGAGCCCCCACTCACCAGGCCAATCTTCAGCCAAAAAAATAAATAAATATATAAATAAAAGAACCCCTACTGTTTCTCCATCAAGGGCAACTCTCTCACAGGGCAAACAAAAGCAACAGAGGGAGGCCAACCAGATCCATGCAGTTCCACGGGTTGCTACGCAACCTTCCGTGCAGGTTGGGCAGCAACAGATGGACATTTTGAATAGAATTAATGCCCCTCTGACCCATGGTTTAAATGGTGCCCACACCTACTGCCTGATGAATTCTATTAACTATAGGCATACTTACACATATAACATATAGCATCCTAAGTGACATGGTTATTACCCTCCTTACTAACATAAAGACATAAATCTATTGGCAAAATTTGAGACTGATAATATTCAATGAACTATTTCTCTTTTTTCTCCATTTCTTGATAAATGAATCACTGATGTCTCATAACCCTGGGCTACATATTTCCTTACAGCGTTGCACTGATTTCATATGCAAACCTGGCAAGGCCTGCTCTGAGTCTCTGCTTCATTTCTGCACAGAGCCCTGTTTCTTCCTCAGCCATTGTCACCTGTGGGCTTTGGGCATTGTGCAAGAGACCTCTTTTTATTGTAACTTTAAGAAAGAACATAACACGGAATAAATATTTTATATACCTTTGTGAGGACAATGTTGTAACCATGTTCCTGATTGAACAATCAATCTAAAGTCTATACTCAAAGCTGAAAAAGTTCTTTGTCCACCTGCCTTGTGCTCAGGCTAAATTTCAGCCACTTTTCATCATGTGTGAGTAGATTTTAAAGGAATCAGCATGTCATCAAGGATTGTCAGGCTAAGATCCCCTCTTTATGTCTCTTAAATTTTATTCACTATGCGACTTACATTGTAGGAATCTAAAAGGGACATCAGTTTCAAATTAATCTGGCACTACAGCATATCATATTGACAGTGAACAGTTTTAAAATCTTAATGAAGCATATCTATGATTGCTGTTGTTGTGCTGTGTTCAGTCATGTCCAACTCTTTTGTGACCCCCATGGGCTGTAGCCTGCCAGGTTTCTCTGTGCATGAGAGTCTCCAGGCAACAGTACTGGATTCGTTTGCCATGCCCTTCTCCAGGATATCTTCCCGACCCAGGGATCGAACCCTTGTCTCCAGCATTGACAGATGTATTCTTTACCACTGATCCAGCTGATAAGATATCTTAATAAAGTGGTACCAAAAAAGACCATTAGCTAGAGAAAGGAGACTGAGAGAGGGTTCTGCACCTAGCTCTGTACCTAAGAAGCCCTATAAACTGGAAAAAAAGCCCACAAAAGTTTATCTACCTATCTTGTTGCTAATATCCTCACCTGTAACCTGAAGAGGTCTGGGCTAAAGAGTTCCTTTAAAATTTTCTTTACTGCTTCCATTTTCTGAACAACAACAACAACAAAAAAGATGCAGCTAAAAGTCAGATGAGTGACAATTCCATTTCTAGCTGAGCATGGAGACAATCATTTGCAAAGCCTAATATCCACATGCAATTATAAAATTATTTTTTTTTATTAAGAGGAAGAAACTGAAAAGCCATTAGACTTCAGATTTCAAATATTCTGGGGGTGTCTGTTCCTCACAGGTGTTTATCTACAGGGAAAAAGAGGTACCTGCCTATGGATTACGTGACTTTTGCTAAGGTTTATATTTTGCACCATAATCTCCTGCCAGAACCATCCTCTGCGGAGGGGAGCCTTAATAGCAGGCTGCCTCCAGTTTCTGAAGTGGTACTGCTTCTCTGTCAGGCCTCCTGCTGCCACCCAGTATGTCTTTGTTTTGGAAATATGAGCGTGGTTTTCCACTACTGCTGCTCAGGCTGTAGTCCCCTTGCTGAGAGTCATCTCTTATCTACGCCTATACACACATGCTTACACAGGTCCCATAGAGAAATATTTGCTTGGTTTTCTTTACTCCCTCTTCCACCGCCCTTGAAGACCCTGGGCATGAGAAACGTGCCATCTTGAATTATGTTGTCACTTCTAGTAAGATTTAGTGTTAAGGACTTTTGGGACTCTTCCCACTTCAATGCCACCTTAAATGATCACTGGATGGCAATGCAGTTCAGTAACAAACTGGTCCCCATCTCAGGGATTCCACATCCTTTCTGATAAAACAAGGGACTTGATTTAATCCTACAATTACTCTGGTATTTATCATACTGCATTTCATTGAGCTTTCAAATTGTATATCTTTTAAAAAACTACAGCTCCTTATGTAACGTCTCATTACATAAGTAGTGTTTCTACTTTTCTTATATTTTTATTATAAATGTTTCACATTCTATATTAAATTTTAAAATATAAAAAGTTATATTTTACATCTATATATTTCCAAAAATTTATATTTTACATCTACATATTTCCAAAAATAGTCTTGCTTTATTTCAGAGAGACTAGTACACATTCAATAGTTGTAGATATGGAAAACCAGGATCATTAGGAACAAATGAGTACAAACAGATTAAGTATATTTGAAAGCTGTGCTCCATATGTTTTCATTTAAAATCACAGTGAGAAGGACCCCCCAACTCAGTCTTCTGCTTTGTAGAAGTTGAAATTCCGGGAATGATGCCCAGAAATAAATAGCAAATAGGGGAAATGAAAAAGCAATTTTATGCATTGTTCATGTAACAATGCTGAGAATATGTTTTTAATGACCATAGACTCCAAATCTTGAAATGACTTACCATTTTGGAGGTGAAATTTCCTCCTAATTTAAATTTTCTATTAATAAAAAAAATGGAATAATTACTCCTTTATAACCTCTTAGAGATATAAGGGACTTAAGATTCTTCTAGGTCAATTATTTCCTTTTTACAAATGAGAAAACTGAATTTGGAGCATGTAGACTTAGATTTAGAGCAAGTCTGTAGTTGGTATTTTTAACTTAGGCTTTGTACTCAAATATTGTCCTAAAGTCTCTCCAAAGAAGCTCATTTCCTTTTTTTTTTTTTTTTTCATTCTGGGAAAATCTCATTTTAGAAACATACATAACAACTAACTTTGTTCTAAAAACAAGTCTTAAGCTTAAATCTCTATTATGTTAAATTTTTGTAAATTTCCCTTAGCTATTGTTTTAAAATACATAAATTGGTGAATAAAATATCAGTTCAGAAAAATAATTCATAAGAAAATCATCAGTGAAGAATTAAATTTCCCTTTAGACTAACATTTCAATCGTATTGAATCTTAAACATTTAAAAACTAATTTGAAATGTTTATCAACTCTACTGAACTGCTAAAATTTCCTATCTCCTATAATTTGAATATTCATTTGACTTTTAGAGAGTTCTACTTGCTACAGCCTTTGGGTAAACAAGTGAACTTTCAACTTGGTTCTTTTTTTTTTTTTAATTTTATTTTATTAGTTGGAGGCCAATTACTTCACATCATTTCAGTGGGTTTTGTCATACATTGACACGAATCAGCCATAGAGTTACACGCATTCCCCATCCCAATCCCCCCTCTCACCTCCCTCTCCACCCGACTCCTCTGGGTCCTCCCAGTGCACCAGGCCGGAGCACTTGTTTCATGCATCTCACCTGGGCTAGTGATCTGTTTCACCATAGATAATATACATGCTGTTCTTTTGAAACATCCCACCCTCACCTTCTCCCACAGAGTTCAAAAGTCTGTTCTGTACATCTGTGTCTCTTTTTCTGTTTTGCATATAGGCTTATCATTACCATCTTTCTAAATTCCATATATATGTGTTAGTATGCTGTAATGTTCTTTATCTTTCTGGCTTACTTCACTCTGTATAATGGGCTCCAGTTTCATCCATCTCATTAGAACTGATTCAAATGAATTCTTTTTAACGGCTGAGTAATATTCCATGGTGTATATGTACCACAGCTTCCTTATCCATTCATCTGCTGATGGGCATCTAGGCTGCTTCCATGTCCTGGCTATTATAAACAGTGCTGCGACGAACATTGGGGTGCACGTGTCTGTTTCAGATCTGGTTTCCTCGGTGTGTATGACCAGAAGTGGTATTACTGGGTCATATGGCAGTTCTATTTCCAGTGTTTTAAGAAATCTCCACACTGTTTTCCATAGTGGCTGTACTAGTTTGCATTCCCACCAACAGTGTAAGAGGGTTCCCTTTTCTCCACACCCTCTCCAGCATTTATTGCTTGTAGACTTTTGGATAGCAGCCATCCTGACTGGCGTGTAATGGTACCTCATTGTGGTTTTGATTTGCATTTCTCTAATAATGAGTGATGTTGAGCATCTTTTCATGTGTTTGTTAGCCATCTGTATGTCTTCTTTGGAGAAATGTCTGTTTAGTTCTTTGGCCCATTTTTTGATTGGGTCATTTATTTTTCTGGAATTGAGCTTCAGGAGTTGCTTGTATATTTTTGAGATTAGTCCTTTGTCTTTTTCCTCATTTGCTATTATTTTCTCCCAATCTGAGGGCTGTCTTTTCACCTTACTTATAGTTTCCTTTGTAGTGCAGAAGCTTTTAAGTTTCATTAGGTCCCATTTGTTTAGTTTTGCTTTTATTTCCAATATTCTGGGAGGTGGGTCATAGAGGACCCCGCTGAGATTTATGTCGGAGAGTGTTTTGCCTATGTTCTCCTCTAGGAGTTTTATAGTTTCTGGTCTTACATTTAGATCTTTAATCCATTTTGAGTTTATTTTTGTGTATGGTGTTAGAAAGTGTTCTAGTTTCATTCTTTTACAAGTGGTTGACCAGTTTTCCCAGCACCACTTGTTAAAGAGGTTGTCTTTTTTCCATTGTATATCCTTGCCTCCTTTGTCAAAGATAAGGTGTCCATAGGTTTGTGGATTTATCTCTGGGCTTTCTATTCTGTTCCATTGATCTATATTTCTGTCTTTGTGCCAGTACCATACTGTCTTGATGACTGTGGCTTTGTAGTAGAGTCTGAAGTCAGGCAAGTTGATTTGTCCAGTTCCATTCTTCTTTCTCAAGATTACTTTGGCTATTCGAGGTTTTTTGTATTTCCATACAAATTGTGAAATTATTTGTTCTAGTTCTGTGAAAAATACCGTTGGTAGCTTGATAGGGATCCAGAAAGCAAGAATAGAGGGAACATACCTCAACATAATAAAAGCTATATATGACAAACCCACAGCAAGCATCACCCTCAATGGTGAAAAATTGAAAGCATTTCCTCTGAAATCAGGAACAAGACAAGGGTGCCCACTCTCACCACTACTACTCAACATAGTCTTGGAAGTTTTGGCCACAGCAATCAGAGCAGAAAAAGAAGTAAAAAAGAATCCAGATAGGAAAAGAAGAAGTGAAACTCTCGCTGTTTGCAGATGACGTGATCCTCTACATAGAAAACCCTAAAGACTCTTCCAGAAAATTACTAGAGCTAATCAATGAATATAGTAAAGTTGCAGGATATAAAATTAACACACAGAAATCCCTTGCATTCCTATATACTAACAATGAAAAAACAGAAAGAGAAATTAAGGAAGCAATACCATTCACCATTGCAACAAAAAGAATAAAATACTTAGGAGTATATCTACCTAAAGAAACAAAAGACCTGTACATAGAAAACTATAAAACACTGATGAAAGAAATCAAAGAGGACACAAACAGATGGAGAAACATACTGTGTTCATGGATTGGAAGAATCAATATTGTCAAAATGGCTATTCTACCCAAAGCAATCTATAGATTCAATGCAATCCCTATCAAGCTATCAACTTGGTTCTTATGTCAAGAGATTTGCCATCAAATGAGAGATGAATCAACATACATAAATCCTCATGGCTGATAATGGAATCTTGTTGGTAATTTGGTGGAATCATGACTTGTTTGTGAGACCAGCCATTCTGATGCAATAAGAAAAAGAAATTAAGTTTAAATGCCAACAGTAGTACTCTCTAGGCTTGCTTTAGGACATCTATGGTCTCTAGGACACATTTTAAATACTCAGATACTCTCTCAATATTGACCATACCATTGTTGGTCAACCCAGTTGTTGCTACATGATGTAATTTAGTTTCTCATCCTTAAGAACTTTCTTTACCTTATACTTTATCTGCAAGAAGTGTTTCAACATATATGTTGATTGAAACAGGGGTGTATTCTATATGATGGAGATTATTATTCTTTAAACAAATACAAGATGAGGAAATACAGCTTCCAAATAAACCTAGCTTCCCAATAATATTTATATGAGAATGCTTATTCAAAATAATGTAAAGTAAATTAAAACACCAGGACCTTAAAGTATTTTAATTTAAACAATTCTTTTTCCTAAAGACTTTTGGTTGCTGTTGTTGTGCAAAACTTTTTTTCTTTGGAGTATAGTTGATTAACTGAAGAGGAAAATGGCAACCCACTCCAGTATTCTTGCCTGGGAAATCCCATGGACAGAGAAGCCAGGCAGGCTATAGTGCATGGGACCCCAAAATACATGACTTGGCGACTAAACAAACATAGTTGATTTACAATATTGTATTAACACTGATTTCAGTTGTAAACACATAAATGTGTGTGTATACACACACACACACACACACACACACACACAAGTATATTCTTTTCTTGGATTCTTCTCCCTTATGGGCTATTACAAAGTGAAAGTGAAAGTGTAAGTGTTAGTTACTCAGTTTTGTCTGACTCTTTGAGACCCCATGGACTATAGCCCGCCAGGTTCCTCTTTACATGGGATTTTCCAGGCCAGAATACTGGAGTGCATTGCCATTTCCTTCTCCAGGGGATCTTCCCCTCCCAGGGATCAAACCCAGGTCTCCCACATCGCAGGCAGACTCCTTACCATCTGAGCCACCTGAGAAACCTCTGAGTGGGCTGCCATGCCGTCCTCCATGGGAACCACAGGTTAGAAGAAGGTACTGAGTATTGGTCTCTGTGCTACACAGTAGGTCCTTGTTGCTTATCTATTTTACATATAGTAGTATGTATCTGTTAACTCCAATCTCTCACCTAAGAACTGTTAAATACTAGGTATCCATTGTAGTTGTTTCATCTCCAAACTTGTCTGGGGAGGCAAATTAGATTTAGTGGAAATTTTAGATTTTTCTGTAACCTATTGGTTCCGTCTGGCTTAAACTCAGGTCCATCTTACTGCTGGAACATATCTGAGCTAGTGAAGAGGGGTGGCTTCTGCTTCCTCAGTGGTCATCGCTATGTCTGTGTCACTCACTAGTTTATGAATTTTGTTGACAACCAAGCTTCCAATTGTATTCAAATCCTTCCTGTTCTTTAATCAGCAGAGAAAGACAATTAAACTCAGAAAAGATCTGGAAACTATTGATTTAAAAGGAGGAAGGAGCTATAATAGAAAAGTTCTACTTTGTATTTTAAAAGTTTTATATGCCCGTGCCTGTAATTTAAGAAATTCAATTTACCTAATTTAAGCAAATGTTAGTAATCTTCTCACTCAGCGTGTGTCAGTTGAGCCCACTGACCAGCTACAGTTATTCATTTCCATCTTCTATTTCAGAAGACCCTTTCTTACTAGTTCCTAAAAAACATTTGCCCTCCTTAAAGCTTATGTTTCACGGTATTTTCTATCCAGCTCTTGCAGAACACTAGTTTTAGGACTTATTCTTCAATGTAAAAGGGGGATTTCTAGAGTCAGGTAAGTTTGGGAAACACTGTATACTATGCTTTAACTCTTGAAGATGTGCTATTAGCATATTAAAGACTTTGAGGAGTCCTACTGTGACAGTATCAATTTAAACATAATTTAATCCTCAACCCTTTTTATGCAATTTTGTTGTTCAGGTACTAAATAGTGTCTGACACTCTTTGAGACCCCATGAACTGTATTAAACCAGGCTTCCCTGGTTTCACCCTTTCCCAGAATTTGCTCAAATTCATGTCCATTGAATCAATGATACTCTCCAGCTATCTCAGCCTCTGCCTTCTCCTTCTGCCCTCAATCTTTCCCAGAATCAGGATCTTTTCCAAAGAGTTGGCTCTTCACATCAGGTGGCCAAAGCATTGGACCTTCAGTTCAGCATCAGTCCTTCCAGTGAATATTCAGGGTTGATTTCCTTTAGGAGTGACTGGTAACACTTGCCAAATACCAGTACCTAGCACTCCCAATACAGTTTGGGAAGGTGGCATGATACTGTGTAGTGTTTGAGTTTTGGAGGCATATAGACCTTAATATAACCCAATGATTCTCAAAGTGTGGCGCCTGAGCCAATAGTATCTGAGAACTTACTAGAAAGTGCAAATTTTCAAGCCCCACCCCACATATACTGGATCAGAAACTGTAGGTATAGCCCTGTCTATCTGTGTTTAAGTAATCCTCTGATGCATGCTCGTTAGCACTGCTGGTCTAACTCCAAGTACTTTATTCATCAGATTTTTCAAATCAGGCAAAATGAGTAGGAGAAAAGTAACACCAAAGAAGAAGATACCAGGATGGGCTTAATACCGCCAGTGCCTCTGTCAACCCCTGACTTTGCCATTTACATACTGTAAAATATGGATAATGCTGCCTACCTTGAATGACTTGTTAGCATGCAAACAGTTGGCATATACTAGGTGTTCAGTAAGTGGTCTGACTTCTTCTCCCTGCAGTGACAAAAGACAGAGGCAGATGAGATGTAAGAGCACTGAAAGTTAAGATATCATCAACTCTTATGACTAACTCAAATTGTCTATGTTATAAAGTCAAACACAGGCTAGTACTTCCTAGTTTTTTGTTTCAATTAGTAAAACTCTGCCAGTGTTTCATGACCTTGGTAGTGCCATAATAGTCTGGTTAATTGAAAAGGTTTTTTCTTCTTGCTACACATTATTTTTTTTTCACATAATTTAGAGTTAGTTTCTACATTAGTAGAAACACTCTAATTGTCATTTTACAATTCAGGCAACATGAATTTTGACTCAGGTAATTTTGTTTATGATGTCAAATAAGCCACACTGATAGAATTCTAGTCAAATTATTCTATTCTCATTAAATTGTACAAATGTATTTTCCCTAAGTGATATAATCAAGTGAACTTTTCTTATATGCATTGATTTGATCAGCACATTGATATCTTTTGCCTGCAAAGTGTCCTTTGGGAATATTTGGTGACTATTTACTGGAATGTCTTCAATAGGTGGTGAAAATAACAGATTCAGCAAATTTTTTTCCTCTACTTTAGGTTAACAAAGACAAAGAACATGTCATTATTTGGGGTTTAATTATTTTTATCCATAGCAAAACAGATGGCAGTAGTTTAGATTGTCTTAGTAACTTTGTTAGATAAGTAAATATATAATAGTTATAAAACAACATTAATCTTATTTTCATTTGTGACAGTCTTCAGTGGCAGAGGACAGGGTTATTCTAACTCTGAGAATGCAATGAGCTTTGTGCTATTAATGATGGATGACGTTATGTTCAGTTTCTCAGTCCACCTCTTTGCGACCCCATGGACGGTAGCCTGCCAGGCTCCACTGTCCATGGAATTTTCCAGGCAAGAATACTGGAGTGGGTTGCCATTTCCTTCTCCAAATGATGAGATTATCCTTTTCTAACATCACCTAGGGCCTCACATCTGGAAATAAGTAAGTAACTTACAGCAAACCCTCATCTCCTCTGTCAAACTTATTTTTTCTATTAGTGCACTGTTCCCTCCACCGTTCATCCCATGTCTCAAAGCTTCCTTTGTGGAGAATGTTGTTTTCACAGAGGAAAGGAGACACCCAAGTCGTGGAGGTTTGTTGTATTACCCCTCCTGGTGGTATTTTAATTTAAAAATAGGTCTGTGAGAAAAGAATAATGGCCAAATAAAGTAACACACTAGCAAGAGGAGAAATATAGGATGTTGGGGGCCAGCTGTGTATCTCCAATCACTTTAATAGACGTGCAGCTAACCTGAAAGGGTGGTGATGCATACTCTCTTACTCTCCTCACTTTGTAGTTCATCCACTGGCACATCTAGGAGTGTTCCTATAATATATTCTTAAGCACACCTTTGTTTTTGCTTGGTCTGTTTATTACACATAAACCCCTCATATTTATGTACCTTCCTATGGGATCAACTATAGAATACTGTGTAGAGTGGACACATGCTCAATGCCTGTTCAATAAATGTATGGAACATCAAATTGAATAAGCATTGACTGCCCTCAAGTGCCCTTGTTCCCCAGGCTGCAGATCTGACCAATTAGCTACAGCTTTTCAATGCAATCATGTCACAGATACAACTAATATCAGCGGTATTCAGCTGATGACATTTACTCATTTACACATTCATTCATTTAATTAAAATTTACTTTGTTCTTACCACATGTAAGGTGCTGGAAATAAAGGGACAAATTAGATTGAATCCCTGGTCATAAGGAATACACAGTAGTAGAGACGCCATATAGAATGATGCCTGATAGGTTTGGCCAAGTGTTAATTTCCAAGTCATTACAGAATATTTGATATTTGAATATATAGAACCAATATGATGAGCTTTACTTCTAGTAAGGAAATACATGGCATTGTAAGTGCTGAATAGGTACTACACAACTACTTTGATTACTAAAATTCATCTAAATTAAAACATTTTAATTAATTCATTCATTGAGCAATAAAATGATCTTGCTCAATGATCCAAATGCTGGATCCAAAATGATCCAACAACTTACGTTCTGGACAATATTCTAAATATTCATTATGCATACATAGAAAGGAAAAAATAATGAAAGAAATAAAGAAAAATGAAAAGTACTTGAAATGGTTAAGCTTAGGAAATACAGAATTAACCCACATCCAATTGGGTTACTTGCATGAATTAATTAATTGAATATCACAATTCAATTAATTAAGTGAATATCACAAAAATGGCTTTCTGTGAGATGGATATAATGCTTTATTTCTCTTAAGATAAATAAGAAAGGAAAATATTATAATTAAGATGTAAGTCTTTTTTTTTCATCCCACATACATATATAGGGCATTCTATTCTATTTGTGAACACAACGTAGGATAATATAAAAACTATTTCAGAATACATCTATGATCTCACCAAGGGTAGACCAAAATTCTCATTAAAAATCCATTGTCTATGTCTATTAAAACAGAAATCTCAACTTTTCTTTGACTGAAACAAACAATAATTTTAGTAAATTCAGTGAAATTACCAACTAAGTTGCCTGGTTGGATTTATTCATTTATTTGAATGATTAACTAAGTATAAGCATTTCCACTATTTATAGTTATTATTTATAGACTAAAACTGCACATGTTCTCATGTTTCATTTAATAACAGAATGACATTAAAATGACATTAGTATAAGATATACAAAATAAATATTATTTTAAACTTTCTTTTTATTTTTCATGTTGGTTTTTTTTTCCCCTCATCGAAGAGGGCATAGGAATTGTCAGTGTGCAATATCTAATTTTTGACTTTTGGAATTCTGAGGATTGTTTGCTATGTTACCATTTCATTTATATTATAATTTTCTTTTCATTGTGTTTATAAAATAAAGTGAATTACTTGTCTTATTAGTATGTCTAACACTGTCTACATAATATCCTGATTTGCATCTCATCTATGTTGAACCATCGTATATAATAACCACCAAGATTGAGCTTTTTTTCTTCGTAGGGTTGAACCCCCCCTAATTTGTCAAATCTGTTATTTGAACAATTTGAATTACCAGCTTTTATCTCCATTTCTTGACTGCTGTTTAAGAGGATTAGAGGCCTTGCTCAGCCTCACCAGGGTGGCTAACGTAAGAGGCACCATTGCAGCCTAGCTCCAAAAATCAATGAACTGAGTCTGATTGACTGAGTCTCAATTACTCTGTGAAAAAAACATAATGCTGATCTTCTCTACTTACACAAACCAAGTCAGACAGAAGCCAGCAGCAACCTCTTCCTTTTAAGTTCAAATATTAGGGAGGGAGTAGTAAGAGAAAGAGAGAAAACAACAAAATATAAAGAAATGAGAATGAGAAGAGATGAATTTTGTTTTCAAAGATGATTTTAGCATTTTGCTAAGAATTCAATTTTACTGATAAGATAGCTTTTTAATTTTGAAAAGCACTCAAAATTCCCAATAATTATCATCTCCTTTTTCTCTTCTAGCTTTAGTAAGCAAATTGACAAACAGACCACCAAAGTAAATTTTTCACTTGAAATATTTTTTTTCATATTAAAGAAGTTATAAAGGAAAATTGAGTATATGATCTTTCTCATTTTTCCTCCTATAAAAACTTCTGGGAAGCAAACATACTTATTCTGATGCAACAAGATATTTTTTCCTCTGTTTACATTGTAATGGCACAAAAATATTAATGATCCTTCTTGTCATATTGGTTAGAATTAAGGGACAAAAATGATTTAATTTCACTTTGAAGGTGTTTTTACAGAAAAGAGGCAGTCATCTATTTCATTTAAAGGGATTTTTCTCCCTAAGAAAGCTTATTATTTAAAGAAACAGGTCTTAGAGACTAGATCAGATGTTAAAATAATTCTATCAGAAATTATACAAGTTAAGGTACTACAATCATTCAAGAAACCAAGGAGCCTGTTGACAAAAGTAATTCCTTTAACTCTCAACAGTTGGGCAACATTTTCTGGGAAGAAGAGGGTCACCAGAAAACAAAAGCATTTTATATCATAGAATCAGAGTGTTTTAGAAATTTTCAACCATGTTTTGCAACCGTCTAATTATAAGGATTAGAAACACACAAAGTTAAGGGACCTGACCCAGGTCATAAAGCAATTGAAATTCTAAAAATTAAGGATGAAAATCTTGGCATGGAGGATTTTTAAAGGCTTTGAAAAAGTAAAAAATTTAAACCTGAGACATTTTCATCTGATTTGGAATGTCTTTTGGATCATCAGGTCAACAATTTTAATTTGGAGGTTGTAATTCATTTTAATCCATGACTTAAAATATAAGCACATTTGTGTGAAACATCCTAGATAAAGTTTTAAGCAGAAGGCAGTTGAGACAGAAAAATGGATTGACTAAAATATCACTAGGGCATAATTTCTAGTGATGGTAGTTTGTTTTATCTGTCTGGAACCTTCCTTTTAATGAATGGGATCTTTTCATGTTCTGTGTGAGTGGATGCCCCTCAAGCTGTTCTCTCACCAAAAAGCAAGGATGAATGAAACTGAAGAGCATGGTCGTCAGAATAAAACAGGAAATAACACTATCCTGAATTCCAATCTGTAAAAGTGAAATTCTCTAAAACTTTAATTATTTGCCTTTTCTCACTGTGAAGGCACTTTGCAGTAGAATAACCCAGTAACAAGTGAAATTTGGAATAAGTCAACATTCTCATTAAACCAAAGTCATCTGATATTACTGAGAACCATATAACAGTTATTGAAACCTGAAGCTTCAGAGAAGGAAATCTTTATTGTAATAAAGGAATCAGCAACATTGTTTATAAGCCTCATTTCCGTGGCCAAAGATTAGTTCATTCAATAAGAATCTTGTAACATGGTGCCAGCACAGGGTGCAATAAACTTTATGGAATGACTCATAAGATTAGACTAATTAAAGATAATCTAATTTGGACAATTTTATCTTCTGGAAAAGAAATGTGATGTCATCCTCTGGGAAGAGACAATGTTTACTCTCTGGGGATGTGCTAAAAAAACACACACACACACAAAAACCCCTCACAAGATAAGTGCAATAATAAGAATTAGGGTTGATCCAAAGACAGTCTTAGATCTACCCACTGCCTCTCAAAAGATCCACCACATAGACTGTTAAGCCCCATAATTATCTCCCCTATTTGTGACAAGCCTGAGCTAATCAGTCTCTGAGGGAGTTTTCCAGCAGATTCTGAGGAGATTCTGTGTGCTTCACAGTGCTCATCAAGCTATTTTGTACTCAGAACCGCAAAGAGCTGACCAAAGTTCATTATCCTCATCTAGACCAGAATTAATTCCAATTAAGAAAAATAGACATTTAAAAAATGTCGGGTACTTATGATTTAGAACAAAGAGTCTTCGCTATTTTTGTAACAGCAGCATAGGTTCTAGCTGCCTATAATCCCATATTAAAAGATTAGAAAAAACATCTGAAGAAATCAGAGAGTGTCTAATTGAGGTTCTTGCCTTTAATCCTGCAAGCCGACTCCCTCTTGGATATCAAGATCTGTCAGTGGCGAGCCAGGGGAATTCTGTAAGGAAAAAGCAACCACAAGGAATATAATGTATTCTTTCCTACTTAAGAAATAAAAAGGGGGAAAACACAGTTGGTGATATCAAAACATAAGTCAACACAAAATTAGGGGAAACCCCCCAAATGGATTTGTAAATAGAAGCTAGTAAAAACTGAAGAAGGAAGCTTGACATTGCTCTTTTATAATGTTTAAAACCATTGTGCAGTAGAGGAGAGACAAATAAATGAAAAGAATTCTCAGGAAAGAGTAAATAATACAGAATAACAACAAAAATTGAATCCAGACCCTCACTAGTAAGCAATTCATAAACTTTTTATTTAATAAATATATTTTACTTGGGTATAGATTCTTAGACTCTTCATTACTGATTGTCTGTGTGTAACGCTATTCATTCATCTTGCCAGAGAATTATATGTTAATGAGAACTTTCTTATCAACTCCAAGGAATGCTACAGTGAGACAAAGTTTTCCTGTATAGCTATTATGGAATTGTGCACAATACCTTTTAGAAGCTTCACTTATCGACAATTAATATTTTATGCTTATTTACTAAAGGAAAGACAAGTTACAATTCATGAGCAGTAAGTTAAATGAGCGTAAGAAGGAATGAAGGTGTTTGTTTTAAGAAATACAGACTCTTACAACATAATAAAGGAGAAAACAGTAATCAAGAAGAAAAAGGGAAAGAAAATAGTGCACTAAAATAAAAATATACTTTAAAAGAATATCATGTTTTAATCACAAAGTAAGATCTTTGCTTCCCTCACTAATTGCTTAAAAACTGATATAAAATGTAAATTATGCAAAGACTATACCTAATAAAATATATATATTTATAAGTATATGTCGCTGGCAAACATATTTCTCTTCAACCTATTATGCATTAATACTTTAAAAGGGTTAATTTGCTGCATATTAAGAAAGTTTTCTTTGCATCATAAACAAACTCACATATAATATTTTAATAGGTGATTTAATATTTTATTAACAATCTCTTAGTAAAAGATTCCTCTTTTGTAACAAACTGGATTTTTGAGGGCAACAAACATCATTAGGAGTCATTCTATAATATACGGATTTGGAATAGACCATAAACATGAGAAAATTAAATGATGTACTTTTTTCTTTTCAACTGTAAATGGAAAACAGTTTATAGAATAATATATTTTCATCTGTACATATTATTTCACAAGAGATCCCATACTTCATCAGAAAATACCACACTGAATATTCATACATTAGTGACATTTGAGCAATGTTTACACAGGTTTGTGTGAATGATCAAAATAACAGATTTAAAAACATGGAATTTTTTAAAGAGATTTTCATAAATATTATAGCCAGTTACCATCTTGGCTATGATACCTGATTTTTGAAATCCAAATTTTGTTCTAATACTTAAAGATGTGATTTATTCTATTAAGTACCAGAGATTATGAAATTAACACAAACTAATGACAACATATATACTATTAGACTCATATAGAGTCAATGTGAAAGAAAAGATGAAATTCACAGATAGTGACTGAATTCATTATGAATAGTTATTAAAATGGGCAGAGGGCAAAAATAAGACGGGAGAGGTATCAAGCTGAAATCTAAATTTCCCATTAAATTTGAAGTTGTCATTTTATGACTTTATGGAATTGGCCACTGCTTGAGGGAGCCAGTATATCTGAAACCCACTTAATCATGAAATGTCAGATGGGAGATGAAACTCACCCAGTTACTTGATTTATACTTAAAATAACATGCTCTTTCAGGAATGTAATTCTAGCCTGCCTTCTTAGTTTGATCTAAGAAAGGAACAAGTTATTTCATTTACATTTTTTACAAAACACCAAATAATTCTTTATGCTTTTGTGTTGAAAAGTGGGAGCTAAATCTTTAACCTTATCATTGTAATTTAATCATTAAACCAGTGATGGCTTCCCAGGTGATGCAGTGGTAAAGAATCCGCCTGCAAATCCAGGAGATGCAGGAGGGAGACCTGGGTTCAATCCCTGGGTGGAGAAGATCTCCTAGAGTAGAAAATAGCAACCCACTCCAGTATTCTTGCCTAGAGAATTCCATACAGAGGAGCCTTGCAGGCTACAGTCCATGGTGTCACAGTCAGTCAGACAGGACGGAGCACACTACACACACATTATAATTTGAGTTCAGTACTATGAATCATAAAGAAAAATATGCACAATCATAAAGCACTTGAAATTCATAAGCAATATTTTTTTAAAAAAGAGAGATAAAGCACATGCTAACTTAGGACATCATAAGCATTACCCAGAGCTGATGGTGTCAGAAATGATGAAGTCTTGCATGGGCTCTGTCCCACTGTAACTAAGCAGGACAGACTGCCCCACTCCATGTCCTCCACCTGCCTCTTGTTTTTAGAAGAACTTTAACCTCCTAGGCCTTCACTAAGTTCCAAAGAACACATTTAATCAAAAAGTGAGAAAATGCAGAAATAGAGAAAAAGAGTCAAGCAAGAAAATAATAATAAATTAGCTATTAAACAAAGTCAAGGACCTTTAGTTCCTCCTCAAGGGCTACAGATAATATTCTAAGCAATATCCTTTGAGCTATTTTATAGATACTGAGACCCCCACCAAACAGAAGAATTTAACTGTAAACAGAAGAATTTAGTTGTATGCTTGGAAGGAAGGCTAGGACAAATCTAGACAGCATATTAAAAAGCAGAGACATTACTTTGCTGACAAAGGTCCACAGAGTCAAAGCTATGGTCTTTCCAGTAGTCATGTATGGATGTAAGAGTTGGACCATAAAGAAGGCTGAGTGTCAAAGAAATGATGCTTTTGAATGGAGTTGCTGGAGAAGACTCTTGAGAGTCCTTTGGACAGCAAGGAGAGCAAACAAGTCATTTCTAAGGAAAATCAACCCTGAATACTCATTGCAAGGACTGATGTTGAAGCTAAAGCTCCAATACTTTGGCCACCTGATGCAAAGAGCTGACTCATTGCAAAAGACCCTGATGCTGGGAAAGATTAAAAGCAAAAGGAGAAGAGGGTGGCAGAGAATAAGATGGTTGGATAGCATCATTGATTCAATGGACATGAACTTGGGCAAACTCTGGGAGACAGTGAGTGACAGGGAGGCCTGGGGTGCTTCAGTCCATGGGTATACAAAGAGTCAGACACGACTTAGTGACTAAACAACAACTGTATGCTGCCCACAAGCACATAGACCCTAAATAAGTTAGAACCAGAAGGTTGATGATTGTGACTCCTGATTACCTCACTATCAACCAATCAGAAAAATGTCCACAAGCTAATCACACACTCTGCAATCCTTTCCCTCACCCTGTCTTTAAAAATCTTGTCCTGAAAGCCATAGGGCATTTGGGTCTTTCGAACATTAGATACCTGGACTCCTTGCTTGGCACCCTGCAATAAACACTGTCCTTTCCTTCACCACAACATATTATTAGTAGATTGGCTTTATTACATGTGGGCAAGTGGACCCAAGCTTGGTTTGGTAACATGATTGGAGGAGGCATCACCATATGATGTGGTGGAAATCTAAAACCTCCATCAGACGGGCATAGATGAAGGACAGCCTATCCCATGCATGATCAACCTCGTCTGCATATTACAGCTACACAGGAAGATTTCCAAAATCCTGATGCCTAAGCAAAAATCCACCCCTGACTCCAAAAATGATGATAAATAAATGCAAAAAAGCATCCTGGCACCAATATTAATTTTGAAACTCCCCAGGTGATTCTACTGTGCACCCAAGGTTAAGATCTATTGATCTGTACCAAACTTCCTCTTTACCTTGTTCCCTAGAAGACAGTCTTAAGTGATTCCATGGAATTGGAAGTTATTAACAAATTAGAAACTGTTGGAGTAATTCAATGGTTTTCATAATTTTGTCTTCACTATTAAAGATTATGGGAGAGTTTTTTTTTATGTCTCTTGATGTTTACATTATCAGAAATTAAAACAGATATTTTAAAGTATTAATTTCAAAATGAAAGCAAAAAATCCATTACACATTAATAAACATAATTTTGTAAAAATTTGTATTTTACTAAATGAAAAATATTAGTGAAGGATGAAGCAGTGTTTTGATCTTTTGCAAATGTGTAGTTTAACTGAAGGCAGCTTGTTTTCCAATCACTTCTGCATTTACTCTGTTGCAATAACACACAAATGGAAAACTTCACAGTTGTGAGAGAGGTAAGGTGAAAATGTGGAAAACATCTTAGTTTTATTTTAAAAATACTTTCAATCTCATGCACCTCCACAAAGGGTTTTGATGAGCCCCAAGGGGTCTTTGGAGACCCCAACAGTTCTCTCAACACCTTGAGAACTGCTAGCATAATGAAAGTAACCTCCTTGGTTCAGATGAACATGAAAATAGTAAACCTTCATCCTATTATCCCCCAAAAGGTTCACCCTAAGGAACTACTTGGGTGGTCAAAAGAAATACTGTCTATTACCATTTGCTAGTTTACTTGTTGGGGCTTCCCTAATAGCTCAGCTGGTAAAGAATCCACCTGTAGTGCATGAGACCCTGGTTTGATTCCTGGGTCAGAAAATTCCCTTGGAGAAGGGATAGGCTACCCACTCTAGTGTTCTTGGGCTTCCCAGGTGGCTCAGATGGTAAAGAATCCACCTGCAACGTGGGAGACGCGGGTTCTATCCCAGGGTTGGAAAGATCCCCTGGATAAGGGAATGGCTACCCTCTCCAGTATTCTGGCCTAGAGCATTCCATGGACTGTATAGTCCATGGGGTCGCAAAGAGTTGGACACAACTGAGTGACTTTCACTTTCAGGTGACTTGTTAGAATAAAGTATGGTGCTATGTCAAAGAGTGACCTAATTGAACTAGAAAAGTCCACTATTGCAAATAACAATCTGAAAAATACAATTCCCACATCCAGTGATTTTTGTATGCTTCAAAGTTCCAGTCTTTGCACTTGAAAATTGTGCAGTCTAGTTGGTGAGACAAGACATATATGAATAAAAATTTACAGAGAAGTGTTTTGTGAAGTGAAAATTTTACATACAATAACTCAGATGAGTAAAAGCATATGTATAACTTTTAAAAACTTGTGTGAATGCTCCCATTTTGCTATTTTTCCACTAAAGTGTTACCATCCTGGGTAGATAATTAACCTTTCAAAATGATGGGATGTAAGGAAAGGACATTGTTGTAGTAAGTAGTTATTTTGGCTACAGACAGCTTTTTATATAAACAGTTCATATTTGTTCCTAACAAATTTAACTTGTTATTGCTGCTCTTGTAGTTGCTATTTGCCCCTTTTTATAAAAAAGCAAATGACTTTCAAATTGAAATTAATATTCCATTTCACTTATTTCCTCTGACCTTAAAAAAGAGTCCTTGTGGCTGGCTTGTACTTTCTTTGTGTTTTGTTACCTTACCTGTACATTGCATATCCTACATTACATGTACAACAGCAAAGCATATACATTCAATTTTGTTCTTTCCATTTGCGACCACTGTTAACACATATTATGGCTATTTTTAATTCTAATTCTGTTTGCCAAGATACTGGCTATTTATTTTACCTGATGTCATAGGCAGACTTAACAAGCGTACCTGATAGTCCATCATCCTGGTCATTGAAAAAATGTTAAATAGCACTGAACTGGAAACTGACCCCTGCACAACACTTCTTGTTATATTTCCCCCTTAACTCATCCCCCAAATGATACTTATAATCTGCATCTTTAGATGTGTTCCAGGTAAGGTTGGCTAGTAGTCCTTTGGTAGGTAATATATTTCTAATAATTAAGAAATATTCTAATTGGAAATCTGTGTAGGTATCAGTAGAACTCTTAGGTAACTGAATGTTCCTCTTAAAAGAGAGGGTTATGCATATGCATCAGTAGACTGAAATTGGCCCTTATAGGTATAATATGAAGTCATGAAGCAAGGGAAAACAGTTGCTGCACTGAAATGTCCATTACCTTGCTTCAACCTAGACTAAGGTATCCATGTGACCCATGGGAAATTAGAAAGAAAAATAGTGTTTTATAAATCATTAAGTTTTCACTGTAGCTATCCTGTTGGTACGTTATGTCTAAATAACTGTCTTTACTTCTATTTGTGATTGGAACATCATAGTTAGTGAAGCCTACATTGTTTCTTTCATCACAATTACCTCTAATATCACCCCATCCAAATGTACACAGTATAAGTGTGGACACACACACATACACTACTATTAGTAATAAAGCAATATAGAGGTATTGCTGATTGTGTTGGTTCTTATACCTTTCTCTAAAAATACTTTTTTAGTTTTTTCCTTCATGAAGCAAGCATTACTAGAATTCCATAATATTCTCATATTAATGCCACTTCCCAGACAGGCCATGGAAAGATGACAGAGAAAAATGGAAGTTTCTTAATACTGCACTAGGAAGGTCAAGTTTAAGATAGTTTGATACTGTTGCTGGAAAAAGACAAACAACTAATAAAGATTTATTAGATGCCTATTATGTATTTAAAAGAAAGCTAGTTGATTCTGAATATGATAAAATAAGGTAGCTCTCCTCAAAGAGCTCATCAAGGACTGATCACTTAGTTATGACAATAAGACTAAAATGGATCATGTTGACAAAACAGCATAAGACCGATCAACTGTACTGTGCAGAATATATAATAGGATTTTAAAGATGATTAGATAGTCTGGTTGATAGTAAAATGAAGCTTTTATGTAAGAGGCATCACTTGAAAAAGGATTTGAAGGATAAATAATAAGTAGATAGGTAGAGTTAGGGCATCTGATCCCATAGCTTCATGGCAAATAGAGGGGAAAATATGGAAACAGTGACAGACTTTATTTTCTTGGGCTCCAAAATCACTGCAGATGGTGACTGCAGCCATGAAATTAAAAGATGATTGCTTCTTGGAAGAAAACCTATCTACAAACCTAGATTATTAAAAAGCAGAGACATTACTTTGCCAGCAAAGGTCCATATAGTCAAAGCTATGGTTTTTCCAGTAGTCATGTATGGATGTGAGAGTTGGACCATAAAGAAGGTTGAGCTTCGAAGAATTGATGTTTTGAACTATGGTGTTGGAGAAATCTCTTGAGAGTTCCTTGGATTGCAAGGAGATCAAACCAGTCAATCCTAAAGGAGATCAATCCTTAATATTCATTGGAAGGACTGATGCTGAACCTGAAGCTACAATACTTTGGCCACCTGCAGCAAAGAGATGACTCATTAGAAAAGACCCCGATGCTGGGAAAGATTGAAGTCAGGAAGAGAAGGGGACAACAGAGGATGAGATGGCTGGATGGCATCACCGACTCAATGGATATAACTTTGAGCAAGCTCCAGGTGATGGTGAAGAACAGGGAAACCTGGCGTGCTGCATGGGGTCAGAAAGAGTCAGACGTGACTGAAGCAACTTAGTAGCAGCAGCAGCAGATAGGTAGACAGGGTGAGATGATTCCAGGTGGTAGAAAAGAAGGTTTAAAAGCAGCAAGAGGGACTTCCTGGTGGTACAGTGGATAAGAGTCTGCCTGCCAATGCAGGGGACATGGGTTTGATCCCTGATGTGGGAAGATTCCACATGCTACCGAGCAACTAAACCCATGCACTACAAGTACTGAAACCCATGCACCCTAGACCCGTGCTCCACAGCAAGAGGCACCATCACAGTGAGTAGCCCATGCACTGCAACTAGAGTGTAGCCCTAGCCACAGCTAGCCACAACTAGAGAAAGCCCATGCACAGCAACAAAGACCCAGATATATATTTTACAACCAAAATATATATATATAAATACAATAAAAATATTTTTAATAAAACCGGGGAGGTAGTAATAAGACATCTAAATAACCCTGACACATTTTCTATGGGTTTACATTTCTTACTAATATTGGTGAATCTGTGTTACGTTACAGAAGTCTGATAGTGAAGGACAGGGAAGCCTGGCGTGCTGCAGTCCAGGGATCACAAAGAGTCTGATATCACTTAGCGACTCAACAACAACAACAGAATTCTGAAGGTGGTAGTTTTTAGTGATGCCTGCTCAGACCATAAACCAGAACTAAGGAAGTACCCTAGGTTTGCTCTTCTGTCGAACAAATCATCCATAAACTTAGCAACTTACAACAGCAAAGAGTCATTACCTCACAGTCTCAGTAGCATTCAGGAGCAGTTTAAAGAGTAAGTGGTTTGGGTTCTGGGTTCTCAGGAGACAGCAGTGAAGTCATATCTGAAGACCAGCCAAAGGAGGATCTGCTTCCACTCCCCGCTGTTGGCGAGCCTTGAAGATCATCTTCTGGAGGGTTAGAGCAAATTAGCCAAGATGGCGGTCGTCAGGCTCTTTCACTCCACGGCCTTTCTCTCTCGTCCCACGTTTTGTAAATAATGATTCTGTAACAGCGGAGATCATTTATAACACTGCAAACAATCAACACGATGTGCTCGCTAGGCCCCAGGCCACTTTTGTTCCGTTTGTCTATATTATCTCCACCTGAGAACCCCTTTGCGGCCACACCAGCGAGGAGATAATAAACATGTCTGCGGTTTCTACAGCTCCTCACATCTTCTTCCAGCTTCCCTGCTCATTCCTTGCCTACCCTGGGTTCAGCAAACAGTGTGAACAGCGAGACACCTTCCAAACTCACCTATATGGGTTTCTCCACAGGACTCCCTCTAGAAAGGCAGCTGGCTTCCCTTAGAGCCAGTGAATCAAGATCCAGTGAGAGCTTCCAAGGTGGAGTCAGGTGTTTTTATAACCTAAGGTCAGAAATTAAAATCCAGGAGACAGGATAAATTGCAGGCCATCTTGGAGACCGCTTATCACAGAAGGCGAGGTTGATATTAGGTGGGGAGAGAAGACATTTACACTCTCTCTTGGCTTCATGCTCTTGTAGTTAGAAGTCATAGAATTTTTAGGTCTTTGAGAATCCTACCTTATTTTCAGATACTACTTACATTACAGAGAGGGAGATGGGAATTAGGATAGAATAAAAATTGGGATATTAAAGCTTACAAAACATAGTTTAATCCCTCTTTCTTCATGTGATATTATTTCCCTTTGTAATTGTTTAGTCTAAGGACATGAAAGAGATGCTGTTTCCTTCATTGTATGTCCTGAGGCAATGGTGTTCACTGTTACTCAATGGTAATTTTCTTTCATTGAGCCCAGAGAGTGACCTCAGGATCACTGTGTCTCTGTGAGACACACTGGTACTGTGTCTCAGATGTTTACAATCAACTGGTCAGACATAAAAAATAACTATTTTTTTCCAGTCCTAGCCTTTACAGGAGAAATATTTCAGCTCTCATTCATATATGTACATTTGATTTATATAAAAAAAATTCTCTCCAGAGTAGCAAGGAAAAAGTCACTTTTTAAATAAATGGTCTTGGGTCTATTGGATATTCATTTAGAAAAAAATTCATTTACCATATGCCATATACAATTCTAGGTACATGATAGATCTAAATATGAAAGGCAAGCCCATAAAGAAAAGTATTTGTAAAATAGACTATATTAAAGGTAAAATTTCATGTATCATGAAAAGGCAAGCTATGGGTGTAAATATATATGCCATTGGTAAAAATATATGCAACTCATATAAATGGTGAAGAATTTATATCCAAAATATATTAAACACACCTATAGATCAGTAGAAAAATGGGAGACAACTCAATAGAGATAGGGGCAAGAAATTTGAAAAGGAATCTCACAAAAGATGATATCTCAGTGGATAGTAAACCCACTAAAGATGGTTCTATATCTACTGGAATAGCTGAAATGAAAGACTGAAGTTATCTTATATTGGCAGAGATGTAGGTAATGTCAGTATCATTCACATTCCATATAATGTGAATGTTAGTACAACAGTCTTTAATGTTGGATAACTAATTAGGTAATCACATACTATACAACTGGGAATT
The DNA here is from genome assembly GCF_963930625.1 of Muntiacus reevesi. Taxonomy (NCBI): domain Eukaryota; kingdom Metazoa; phylum Chordata; class Mammalia; order Artiodactyla; family Cervidae; genus Muntiacus; species Muntiacus reevesi. The sequence goes on from NC_089259.1 coordinate 50,080,628, forward strand.
TAATTCCTATACACACAGACTAGATAAGTGGTGATATGATTATGAAATACTATACAATAATGAAAATGGAAGAGAAAAACCAAAATTACATGCAAAAATTTGAATTAATCTCACAAATGTAAAGCTGAGCCAAAGAAACCAGATGTGAAAGGATATATATTTATATGTACATAATGGCAACCCACTCCAGTGTTCTTGCCTGGAGAATCCCAGGGACGGGGAATCCTGGTAGGCTGCTGTCTATGGAGTCGCAGAGTCAGACACGACTGAAGCGATTTAGCAACAGCAGCAGCAGCATGCCATATATATGGAGCTTCCCCAGTGAATCATGGGTAAAATAACCTGTCTGCAATGCAGTAGATGTGGGTTTAATCCCTGTGTGCAGAAGATCCCCTGGAGGAGGGCACGGCAACCAACTTCAGTATTCTTGCCTGGGCAATCCCATGAACAGAGGAGCCTGGCAGGTTACAGTCCATAAGGTGGCAGAGTCAGACATCACCAGAGTGACTTAGCACACACACACACACACACACACATGTCATATATATATATATATATATATATATATATATAATGATTTATATATATAAAATGACTCCATTTATATAATTTAACACATGCAAAAAACAATCCATGGTGTTAGAGGTCAGGAGGTCAAGATAATGATTGATTGATTTGGAAGAAGAAAGAGGAAATAGATGTTGGTACAAGGAGTATGAGGGACCCAAACAGGAATTCCAGTACACTGGTAATCTGTTTCTTGACCTGTATGGTAGTCACCTGAGTGTGTTCATTTTATGATAATTTATTTTTTATGACTTTTGTACTTCTCTGTATGTAACTTACATAACACTAAAAACATGTAAATAACAGATGAAGGTCTATCTCAGTGGAATCAGAGGATATTAAGGAAAAGATTCTATGCTAGTTTAGAAAATCAGGCATGAAAAAGATCCATCAACCATGAAATCAATATGACCCTGAATTACATAATAACAAGGAATCTAAGAGAGTAGAGTACAGAGTTTAAGAGATTAAGTGTCACTTGAAACATATATATGAGATGTGTTTAGCATTGCAGCGTCTCCCTGTAGCTTATTTGATTCAGGTGAAGAATATTCTTATAATATATCCCAACTGGAATTTTAATAAAAATTTCAAGTTAGTTAGATTCAAGTTATACTTTCATGCATTAATATTTATCCTTCCAGACTTCTTGATGTGTGAGTTTGGACTTCACAGAGTTTGGTCTAGATTTGAGAATAGGAAAGAATATTAACTCAGAAGGGATGAAGATAACATTTCTTATTGTTTATTATCAAATCAAAGAGCAAGCCTGCCAAGGGCATATTCATGATTAAGGATGCATAGAGTTGTGAGCAGACTCAGATCCCCAGGGCATTTGTTGCTTGTAAATGTAGACCTGAAGTTAGTGGTCATAGTAGCCACACAGAAGAGGGAATCACCAGGTGGGAGCATTATGTATGAGCTCACTGTCTTTGTATATCATCTTAGACTAGAAAAGGAAGGGAAAGGGGAATGTCAGCTCTCAGGGGTCCACTCTTACTGTAAACAAAATATCTTGCACTGACTATGCTTGCTTATTTTCATCCTAGGGTATCAGGGGTGGGGGCAGTTTATGCCTTCCTGTTTTTAAGCCTGCTCTAAATTTCTGCTGCCTGCCCTAATGGGTTACTTTCATTTTCTCATTACCTTGTCTCTTCATTCTTAAAAAATATTTGTAAATCCTAGTCATGTATCAGAAACTACAATAACCCCAGCAATTTAAAGTTGAGTGGTACTTAGTCCCTGCTGCCTAGAAACCTTTAACACGTACTGTCATATTCCAAAATATTTACTGAAAGAATCCAAAAATGTAAAGTGAGTATTCATCTTTTAGTTTCATGTGGCTTTGAATTTTTTCCTTCAAATTTACAAGGAAAGTAACTTGAAAAAACAAAAAGCGTATTAACATATTAAATTGCTCTCAGCAAAGATCTGAGGAATTTTTAGAAATGATGTCCTTTCTATTGGATAAATAATTTTCTAACTTCCTTCTTGGGTTCAAAGACCAATGTCCCCATAACTGTAACAACATGTGATCTTAAGATAGTTGCCCTTTTATTCCCTAAAGGAATTAACACATGGAAAAAAAAAAAAAAGAACGGTTATTTTTTCCATTTCAATTAATTCTAAGTCGAGTAAGCAGACTTAATTGTATGCATGAAGAAAGCAACATTAAAACACTAAAATTGTGAATCTACAAGTAGAAAGAATACGAAGAGATAATCTTTCCTTTTGACCCCAGGGACAAACGGGGTCATTTGATGACAATGAACAGCTAGTGTCAAAGAAGAAACTACACAGCTTTGACATTTATATCCATACTAAAACAGCATGCATCTCTATAAAATCCATTTTAAATGACAATTTTCAGTGTAATGATCAAGAATTTTTTTGATCAAAAGTTTAATAAACTTTTCCTTAGGTAAATGTACCTTGAGCATTTCTTGAAGCAAGGTCCCTAGGTATCAGTTGCAATCAAAACTAGTAATGGAGTGGGCATCTCCTTTGTTGCTTCACCGGTGCAGTGTGATGTTCTCTCATTCTATGAGAATCAGGCTTCTGGATGCTGAGATCCAGTTACAGAAGTAGGCATTTTATTATCTGCTTTGGCATCTGGCCAGTTTTGAGTTTTATTTAACCAGTATTTTGGAGAACTAGGAAATGGCAACCCACTCCAGTATTCTTGCCTGGAGAATTCCATGGACAGAGGAGCCTAGTGGACTACAGTTCATGGGATCACAAAGAATTGGACATGATTGAGGGACCACCACTTTCACTTAACTATATGCCAGGAACTCTGTTGGATGCTGACAATTAGAACAAGTTTCAAACTTCATGAAGAAGCCATATAGGATATTAATGTGACATTCCAGGTGAAAAATGATGGGCCTTGAACCAATGAGTCAGTGTGGAGGAAAATTTTAAGAGAAACTGAGCAAGAGGAGTTTTGAGAGGTATGTACTGTGTGTAGTCACTCAGTCATGTCTGACTCTTTGCGACCCCATGGACTGTAGCCCACCATGCTCCTCTGTCCATGGGGATTCTCCAGGCAAGAATACTGGAGTGGGTTACCATGCCATCCTCTAGGGGTTCTTCCCAAACCAGGGATCTTACCCAGGTCTCCTGCACTGCAGGCAATTCTTCACCATCTGAGCCACCAAGGAATAAGTGACTGTGATAAATGTCTATTTAGAAAGAAAATAAGAAGGCAGGTTAAAGCTGCTATCCTGGAAAATCTGGACTGCTTTGTCCCTTCAATAAAGACACTTCAGTTCAGTTCAGTTGCTCAGTCATGTCTGACTCTTTGGGCCCCGTGGGCTGCAGCACACCAGGCTTCCCTGTCCATCACCAACTACTGGAGCCTACTCAGACTCATGTCCATTGCATCAGTGATGCCATCCAACCATCTCATCCTCTGTTATCCCTTTCTCCTCCCACCTTCTATCCTTCCCAACATCAGAGTCTTTTCAAATTAAGTCAGTTCTTCGCATCAGGCAGCCAATGTATTGGAGCTTCAGCTTCAGCATCAGTCCCTCCAATGGTTATTCAGGATGGATTTCCTTTAGGATTGACTCATTTGATCTCCTTGCAGTCCAAGGGACTCTCAAGAGTCTTCTCCAACACCACAGTTCAAAAGCATCAATTCTTTGGTGCTCAGACTTCTTTGTAGTCCAACTCTCACATCCATACATGACTACTGGAAAAACCATAGCCTTGACTAGATGGACCTTCGTTGGCAAAGTAATGTCTCTGCTTTTTAATACACTGTCTAGGTTGGTCATAGCTTTTCTTCCAAGAAGCAAGTGTCTTTTAATTGCATGACTGCAGTCACCATCTGCAATGATTTTGGAGCCCAAGAAAATAAAATCTGTCACTGTTTCCATTGTTTCCCCATCTATTCCCCATCTATTCCCATGAAGTGATGGGACCAGGGCATAGACTTGAATTACTGCAGCCAGTAATTGGTGAAGCTGCTGCTGAAGCCAAAGCTCCAATACTTTGGCCACCTGATGCAAAGAACTGACTCATTTGAAAAGACCCTGATGTTGGCAAAAATAGAAGGTGGGAGGAGCAGAGGACGAAAGAGGGTGAGATGGTTGGGTAGCATCACTGATGCGATGTACATGAGTTTGAGTAGACTCCAGTAGTTGGTGATGGACAGGGAATCCTGGCATGCTACAGTCCATAAGATCGCAAAGAGTCAGACACAACTGAGTGACTGAACTGAACTGAACCGAACTGATGGGATTGGATGCTATGATCTTCATTTTTTGAATGCTGAGTTTTAAGCCAACTTTTTCACTCTCCTCTTTCACTTTCATCAAGAGGCTCTTTAGTTCCTCTTCACTTTCTGCCATAAGGGTGGTGTCATCTGCATATCTGAGGTTATTGATATTTCTCCCAGCAGTCTTGATTCTAGCTTGTGCTTCATCCAGCCCAGCATTTCTCATGATTTACTCTGCATATGAGTTAAATAAGCAGGGTGACAATGTACAGCCTTGACACAATCCCTTCCCAGTTTGGAGCTAGTCCGTTGTTTCATGTCCTGTTTTAACTGTTGCTTCTTGACCTGCATACGAATTTCTCAGGAGGCAGGTCAGGCAGTCTGGTATTCCCATCTCTTTAAGAATTTTCCACAGTTTGTTGTGATCCACACAGTTGAAGACTTTAACTTAATCAATGAAACAGAAAGAGATGGTTTTCCTGGAATTCCCTTGCTTTTTCTATGATCCATTGGATGTTGGCAATTTGATCTCTAGTTCCTCTGCCTTTTCTAAATCCAGGTTGAACCTCTGGAAGTTCTCAGTTCATGTACTGTTGAAGCCTGGTTTGGAGAATTTTGAGCATTACTTTGCTAGGTTGTGAGATGAGTGCAATCGTGTTGTTGTTTGAACATTCTTTGTCATTGCCTTTCCTTGGGATTGGGGTGAAAACTGATCTTTTCCAGTCCTGTCACGACTTTTGAGATTTTAAAATTTGCTGACATGTTGAATTCAGCACTTTTACAGCACCATCTTTTAGGATTTGAAATAGCTCAGCTGGAATTCCATCAACTCCACTAGCTTTGGTCATAGTGATGCTTCCTAAGGCCCACTTGGCTTTGCATTCCAGAATGTCTGGCTTTAGGTGAATGATTAAGCTATTGTGGTTATCTGCATCATTAAGACACTGAAAGACACTTCTTCAGTTTCTCCTAAATTTGCTTTGGGGACATGTATTGTTTGACTCAAAATAAAATTTGTATTGAAAAAAATAATAGCAATTATTCTTGCATTATTTAGGGAATAGTAAAATAGTTGATTAAAATCCCATAAAAACTGATAGAGTTCATATGACTTGATAAGAATGTGGATGCAACTGTTGATAGGAAGTCAGAAAACCCAACTTCTAGCTAAGTACTTGAAGCAGGTGGGCTATGGGCTATGTTTGAGTGTACTTAGTCAGAATGTACATTCCTCTGAGTGGCCACAACACCCTTATAGTCTAACACCTAGCTCACTCATTCACTACTTGCCTGGCCATAAAGTCATTTGAATTCTATTCTCTTCCTTGTGGTTAAAATTCTGCCATCAACTACTTGCATGTCCTCAGGCAAGCAAAAATGTACTGCCTTTCAATATCTTCCTCTCTAAATGAAGAGTATGGTGATTTTCCTAAAGCTTTCCACTTCCAGCTTAAGAGTGGATGGCCTGCACACCGTAACAATTCATTTCTTCTACATTTTATGAACAATCAAGTTTAAGAATCAGCTTAACGATGTAGACATAATTTGCTGCAGAAGTCACCATTGTAAGCCATCACATACTCTCATGAACAGTGAAGTGGAACTTGAAATCTAAAGGCCTGGATTGTCTTGCCTGTACTGATTGTTTCACTTTGTCAGCTTTGCCGTTTAAGCATGCTATACCACAGTGCCTTGATCTATGAAACAGAGGAAACAATTGTATCTACCAAACTTTGAGAGAAATAAGAGGATTATTAAAGAATTATACCCACTGAACAAACTTGCATGCCAAAGTGTGTGGGATTTTTCAAAGGGAAGACAACTGAATTGATAAAAAGGGGAATATTTGCTCTAATCAGCAAATTTATGTTATCTCATTTATTATTTTTCCAAATGTTTGTCAGGACCCTTAGAATTCTGTTCACTGTGTTCTTGTTCTGTCCCTCGTGTCAACTATGACAAGCAAGCCAGAATAATAAAAATGTTTGCCATCTGTCTTGCCGGTCTGGAAAAGTTGCCAATTTGTGTTGCAAATAAGGACTACTTGTAAGAGAAAGCCCTTTCCATGGATAAGACAAACTTGAGAGAGGAATATGTTCTTTGGCTTATTTGAAATATGATAATCTTCTAATGTCTCCTGTACCAATGAAGAATATGATTTATTGGGGTCTAGCACCATTTTACAAAGATGGCCGTGATGTGTCATTTGCCGTGTTCCTATAAAATACCTTCGCCATGCTAGTGTGAATTATTGCTCAGTTACCATTGTTTACCACCTAATTATTGAGAAGCACTTCCATCCATCACTGACAACTCAGTAAATGACTCAAGACACTATTGTATTTGCAACTAGAACAACAAGGTCATCGCAAGTTTAATTAGCCACTATCCATTACGAAACAGCAAATAGCCTATGATGACAAGTAAAATTCCAGTTTCTGAGTATGCCTCATAAAATGGTGGAGGGATTGCTCACATATCAGTGATTTTAATAACATATACATGTAATATAATCTAAGGTTTTTTTCATCATGACCTGTAATGAGTGATACGAGGAATTAAACTCAGACTACTCATAAGTCAATGCAAATTGTTTCTCAATTTTAAAACAAATAATCATCTCCCAGCATTTAGAGAAAATAGAGACTTCTTAACTGTATGACATGTTAAAATGAGTTTGAAAATTCTTGGAACTTGTAAGTTGGTAAATAAAGCAAACTAGTTTTTGTTGTTGGTGATTTGACTTGGACCTACAAATATTTTGGAAATTATTCAAAATTTAGACAGATACAATTTCACAAATCTCCAAGAATTGCTCCTGTGTACAAAATCCTACTCCTAGACATTTTCTTGCAAGAGTTTTAAAGTTGTCTGCATCCTGTCTGGTAAATAAGGGATGAACCCTCTGAACATATGAACACTTAGTCGTTTGGATAAAAGATAAAGTGTAGAAATCCGTCAAGGTCAAGACCCTGATGATCACCTTGAATCCACCAAAATCATTATTTACAGAGACCATGTGATTAGGACCATAAATAATAGCATTAGGAGTTGATGAGTTATTTCTAACTATTTTCTCTTTCCATTCTTTGAAACTTCAATGGTTTTCTTCTAATTCTACAACCTTGGTGGGTGAAATGAGTATTATTTTATAAAACATGCTTATATTTAACATTATCTTTTAAAAAATATTATTTAAAACACTGTTACTTGATTATTTTATCCTATAAACATGACCCAGTTATTTATAAATTTTAATATTCTAAAGGGCTTCCTTGATGACTCAGTGGTAAAAAATCCACTTACCAGTGCAGGAGATGCAGATTCAATCCCAGGTTTGGGAAGATCCCCTGAGAAGGAAATGGTGACCCGCTACCAGTATTCTTGCTTGGAAAATTCTGTGGACAGAGGAACCTGGTGGGCTACAGTCCACGAGGCAGCAGAGAATCAGATATGACTGAGCGACTGAACATATTCTGAGAGGCTGAGTGGAACTTCCACCACATTTTTCATTGCTATCCAAGAGAACTCCTAAAGGTAGAAAATTATCTGCATTTCTGTGTCAAAGAGAAATGAAAAATTATTGATGATGAACATTGCTTTATTATGAACACTATAATTCATGTATTTAAATATTTCACAACATATTTTTATTGATATAACTCACAATTATTTCCCATCTAAAGTTTAAAAATAAACATTGAGACAACTTACAGGCTGGGAGAAAATATTTGCAAATCATACTACTGACAAGGGATTAATTTCCAAAATATACAAACAGCTTATATAGCTTAATAGCAAAAAGCAAACAATCAAAAAACGGGCAGAAGACCTAAGCAGACTTTTCTCCAAAAAAGACATACAGATGGCCAACAGGCACATAAAAAGATGCTTAATATTGCTAATTATTAAATAAATGTAATTCAAAACTACAATGAGGTATCACCTCACACTGGTCGGGATGGTTATCATCAAGAAGTCTACAAATAATAAATGTTGAAGAGGGTGTGGCAAAAAGGGAACCCTCCTATACTGTCAGTGGGGATATAAATTGGTGGAGCCTATGGAGACTGCTTGAAAAACTAAAAATAGATTTACCATATGATGCAGCAATCCCACTCCTAGGCATATTTCTGGAGAAAATCATAATCTGAAAGGATACATGTACCCCAGTGTTCACTGCAGCACTATTTACAAAAGCCAAGACCTGCAAGCAACAGCAGATGTCTATCAGCAGATGACTAGATAAAGAAGACATGGTACATATATGTACAATGGAGTATTACTCAACCATAAAAAAAGCACTACTGTTTATTTCATTAAATATTGTCATTTGTAGCAACATGGTTGGACCTAGGGATGATCACTTCAAGCACACTGCTGCAATGCACACTCCTGGACTCTAGCCCTGGGTATCTAACTCCCTATATCTGGGGTGGGGTGCAGAGATAGGTTTTATAAAGTACCTCGAGGGACCAATATCAGAGAAAGCTGCATCAAAGCAAATCCAGACTATTAAAAGCAATAGCGTGGTGCAAAATTTACTTTCCTTTTAAAAAATATGTATTTCTTTATTTGGCTGTGTCAGATGTTAGTTGCAGCATGAAACTCTTAGTCATATGTGGCATGTGGGATCTCATTCCCTGGCCAAGGATCAAACGCAGGCCTCCTGCATCGGGAGCTCGAGTCTGTCACTGGAACACTAGGGAAGTTCCCAAAGTTTAGTAACTATAAGAATCTTTTTTGAAAAATAAACTGTGAAACCTTCTTTGTAAATTTATAACAATTTTCAAGATAAAATAACAAGGTCATTTATCTCGTCCATTGTTCTATTTGAGTTATGTTATGGAAGTTAGAGTTTTCTGAGTTAAACAAAGATAAGTACCACTGTTAAATATTTTAAAATCTTGCCAAAAATTTAAGACTTAAATGGAAATCAAGAGATTTTTAAAAATAAGCTTATAATTTTAGTAAGGATATTTGTATGCAATATAATGTTTTCCCTCGTGATATGGCTTCAGTTCAAATAAAAAGCCTGGTGCATTAATGTAATACTGCTTTGTGGCACCAGAATACTTAACAGGTTCTCATTTCTTGCTTTATTTCAAACTATGAATATATGCTCTTAAATTTTCCTGGGGTGAAAGAACCGATGTGATATAGCCATGTAGATGCAGTCTGCTGTTTCTTCTTAGTTTTCATGGAGAAGAGAAATGAAGTTGCATTTCAAAGAGAAAACTCATTTTCTTCGTGTTTCTTTTACACCAATTAAAATACCCTGCTTTTAAAGGTGCACCCACTGCAAATTCCTGTCACTATTTCTATCAAATAAGAAAGTAAATGACATAATGGCACCAGTAAAAGTCATCACATGCCCATTGAAATCATTGTCCTTTGTTTAATATGCCTGTATATTTAAAATCTTGAACAATTCAAAATCAGATTTTTTATACCCATCTTTGCACAAGTTTGGATTGGGTTCTTGCCCCCACTACATGCTCTATTCAATTAATCAACAATAATTGCAGTAGTAATATATTTCTGGTAAGCTATATTGCTATGAAATTTGTTAATGGTTCCATCATCTCCAATGCTCTATTACTTGCTTCCAAAACATTCCCATTTATTCATTGATTCTTTCACTCATTCAGTATGTATTGACAGTCTACCATGCACGGTTGAAAGGTCTATGTGCTGTTCAAGGCACTGTGTTACCCTTGACGTGTCTCTCAAATCTAGTTTTTACTTTATGAATTGGCACTTAAGATTTTCAGGTTTTTATTATCTTATCACAATAATTTTCAAAAGTCTTCTTGCTTTCTTCCTCCCATTCACCATCCCAACTCTCTTTCATCCTTTTTACCTAGCCTGTACCCAGCACCCTTCACTACAGAAGAATGTTTATGACTATGGGTTTTGGACTCGGTACTTGGATTGACTTACAAACCTGCTACTAATTCACTGAATGACCTTGAGTAGATTAAATGAGGCACAAAATTGTTTGGCACAGCATCACACACCATGAAGGACTTAATGAATATATATTTTATTTTATAGATTTCTTTATCCATATACATTATATTATTGCTGCATGCCAAAATTTTCTTCCTAAAGCTTCAAAGCATTCCATTTATCACATAATTTACATAATCAGAAATCTTCAAAAGGTCCATAGTGCTTACCTGAAAATTGAAGACTCTTCACATTTGGGAGGCTGTCTTCATTTAAAGACTCCTCTTTCATTTCTCCTCAACACAAAAAACTTCTCAACCTGATGGCTTGCTTTGTATTCTTCATGCTACCAGACTTCTTTGCATCTGAGCATTTGATCCCCCAGTTCCCCTGCTTTTGCAATGCTCTCCTCTCTATCTGTCTAAACTCTGCCTGTCCTTTAAAACACATTAAAATGCTTACCCTCTTCTCTCTCCACTGCCAACTGGACTGACAACTCCATCCTCTGAAGTGCAACAGCACGAAATTGTTGTAATGTTCAAATGACTAATATTTTCTGGTGGCAATTATTCTACTATTGTTCTGAACTCTTTCTCAAAGATCTGTTTCGTTCACTTTGTATTTGATAGTTCGTTCGGTTATAGCTTGTCTACCCAACTAGTTTGTAAATCTATTTAGGATAGGGTCTGTCTCTAATCTTTCTATCCCCATGTCCATCCAGAACAATATCTTATTTATGACAGCTACTCAGGTCATTTTTAATACTGAAACAAAACAACAAAAAGTGAGATAGACCCTAAATATATATTCATTCATAAACTGTATACTTGTTTTTCTCTTTCTGGCTTACTTCACTCTGTATGACAGATTCTAGGTTCATCTACAGTTTTACAAATGACCCAACTTCGATCCTTTTTATGGCTGAGTAACATATCACTGTGTACATGTACCATATCTTCTTTATCAGTTCATCTGCTGATGGACATTTAGGTTACTTCATGTTCTGGCTATTGTAAATAGTGCTGCAGTGGACATGGGAGTGCACATGTCTTTTTGAGTGGTTTTCTCAGTGTATCTGCTCAGGAGTAGGATTGCTGAGTCATATGGTAGTACTATTTTTAGTTTTTTAAGGAATATCCGTACTGTATTCCATACTGGCTGTATCAATTTGCATTCTTACCAACAGTGCAAGAGCATTCCCTTTTCTCCACACCCTCTCCAGCATTTATTGCTTATAGATTTTTTGATGATGGCCATTCTGACAAGTGTGAAGTGATATCTCATTGTAGTTTTGATCTGCATTTCTCTAATAAGTAGTGATGTTGAGTATCTTTCATGTGCCTCTTGGACAGCTGTATGTCTTCTATTTAGTGGATGTGTCTATTTAGTTCTTCTACCCATTTTTTGATTGGGTTACTTTTTTTTTCGATATTGAACTGCATGAACTGTTTGTATGTGGAATCTAGAAAACTGGTACAGATAAACCTATTTGCAGGGCAGGAATAGAGATGCAGACACAGAGAAAGGATGCGTGGACATGGGAGCGGGGAAGAGGGGGTGGGATGAATTGGGAGATTGGGATTGGCATATATATGCTGCCATATGTAAGTCAAATGGCTACCAAGAAGCTGCTGAATAGCAAAAGGAGCTAGACAGGTGGGGTGGGGAGGGTGGGATGTACAAGAGGGAGGGGGTGTATACATATATATGTATAGCTAATTCACGTCATTGTTCAGCAGAATCTAACACAACATTGTAAAGCAACCATACCCTAATAAATAAAAGAACTATTGAAAAAGAGCTTAACCTCTTAAAAACAAAAGCTTGTACTTCTATCAACCTATTGATAAAATACTGATGAAGTTCCAAGAATAAAAAATAAATGAAAAGAAAGAGTTGCTTTCTGCTTAGTTCCCAGTGGACAGTTTTGTGTCCTCCCTCAGGGGATGTCTGGAGGAGGAAATGGCAGTCCACTCCATTATTCTTGCCTGGAAAATCCCATGGACAGAGGAACCTGATGGGCTACAGTCCACAGGGGTGGGTTGGTAAAGAGTCAGACATGATTGAGCGACTGAGCACATCAGGGGATGTCAGTATTCTGCCGTAGACACAAGGGACCTAGAAGACTGATACTCAAAGTAATAGATCCATGAACTCTGTGCTATTAATCCAAGAAGAGATAAGTCCCTCGGCTTGGAATTTAATCAACTGTAATATTTAGCCCAGTGTTTGGCTCAGTTGAGGTTTTATTCAAAGCAAGATTTTCTAGTTGAGGGCAGCAGCATGAAGATTGACCTAGGAAGCTTCATACCTCTTCACAGGCTGGTAACTTGGAGTATTACTAACAGAGGGCATCAACTTGATTCAATATTCACTTATTACCACTTAATTTTGTGCAAGGCCATGTACTGACCACTACTAAAACCAAAATAATCACACTGACAGTCTTTGCACTCAATAACTTTACAATCCAATAAATTAGCATGTTAATTCATAGCATTCTTTCTAAACCAGTGTTCTTAGATGAAAAGTGTATGGACTCATATTGATTCTTATGAATAACTCTGTGTGTTAAGTCACTATCAGTTCAGTTTAGTTCAGTTGCTCAGTTGTGACTCTTTACGACCCCATGGACTGCAGCACACTGGGCCTCCCTGTCCATCATCAACTACCAGAGCCTACTCAAACTCAGGTCCATTGAGTCAGTGATGCCATCCAACCATCTCCTCCTGCCATCCCCTTCTCCTCCTGCCTGCAATCTTTCCCAGCATCAGGACTTTTGTAATGAGTCAGTTGTTTGCATCAGGTGGCCAAAGTATTGGAGTTTCAGCTTCAATATCAGTCGTTCCAATGAACACCCAGGACTGATCTCCTTTAGGATGGACTGGTTGGATCTCCTTGCAGTCCAAGGGACTCTCAAGAGTCTTCTCCAACACCACAGTTCAAAATCATCAATTCTTCAGTGCTCAGCTTTCTTTATAGTCCAACTCTCACATCCATACATGACTACTGGAAAAATCATAGCTTTGACTAGATGGACCTTTGTTGGCAAAGTAATGTCTCTGCTTTTTAATATGCTATCTAGATTGGTCATAACTTTTCCTCCAAGGAGCAAGCGTCTTTTAATTTCATGGCTGCAGTCACCATCTGCAGTGATTGTTGTCTTCGACTATGCAATCTATAGCCCGCCTGGCTCCTCTGTCCATGGGATTCTCCAGGCAAGAATACTGGAGTGTGTTGCCAAGCCCTCCTTCAGGGTATCTTCCCGACTCAGAGATGGAACCCATGTCTCTTACAGCCTCCTGCACTGGCAGGCAGGTTCTTTACCACTAGTGCCACCTGGGGAGCCCCCAGGATTAACTTTAGGTGTATAATTGTTTTGTGTTTGTTCTGCTGAAAGCTTAACAATAGATAACAAAAAAAATCTGACATTTCTTCCATTCTCATCTCTGTGCAATAGCTGTTCATTTCGAGGAAAAACAAAATTAAAAATTTCTCTCAATGCCTTCACCTCCCGTTTATTTCCATTTACCTCTTTAAGTGTTCCTTATTTGTCACCTCACTTTATTTCTGTTCCTGAAATATTACTGTCTAAGGGGTTCAATTCTTAGCCCACCGTTTTTATCACTCTACTATCTATCTGTCTACCATCTATCCATCCATCCACTTACCCCATCTATCCATCCATCCATTCCTCATCCACTCTTATGGGATTTTTTGTTTCTCTTCTCAAAGGGTAGCTCTAGTTTTCACCTCTCTCATGAGCTCCAGACTAGTTAGATGCTTGAGTATATGTTGGTACTGACCTCAAACTTTTTTCCCGTGATCTCACAACTCTTTAACCACAAGCAATTTCTCCTTGAGTACTCTGCCTTTCAGTTAATATACCCCTACTCATTTAGAATAGGTAGAATAAGACAGAGAAAGACAAATATCATATGAGGTCAATTATATGTGGAATTTTTAAAAAAAGATCCTTGAAGTGATGGTTAGTTTTTTTTTTTTCTTTTTTCCCCAGCTTATAGATGCAGATACTGAGCCGTGAAGAAGAAACACTCCTGTGCCTATGTTCACACTGTTGTTGTTTAATCACTAAGTTGTGTCTGACTCTTTTGTGACCCTATGGACTCATCAGGCTCCTCTGTCCATGGGATTTCCCAGACAAAAATATTGGAGTGGGTTGCCATTTCCTTCTTCAAGGGATCTTCCCAACCCAGGGATTGAACTTGAGTCTCCTGTATTGCAGACAGATTCTTTACCACTAACCTACCAGGGTTCACATAGCCAGTAAATAATTAAGCTGGAATTCAAACCCAGATTCCTCTCCAAAAAATTCATAGTATTATACAAAATCACAATACTGTCTCATGCCTTTTTCCCCCCACTTTTTAAAAAAGATGTTTGTGTTATCTGAGATAAATGCTCTTCCTATTTTATTCAACTGTTTTTTCAAGCTTAGATCTGGTTAGCAGTTCCTTCTCAAAACACTCTTAGTGTACAGTAAAACCTACAATTTTAGACTTTGTATTAAAATAATCTTTTTCTCACAATCATTTTATTGTGTGAGAGAACAAAGAATGTTCTCTTTTTAAGTGCTGGAACTATATCTGACTTATCCGTCTGGTTCTTTTACTAACTCCAGTTCTTGAGAAATCTAAGCAAGGGATGAATGCATTTGTAGAGCACATCATAGTCAGATTGGGAAAACATAATTGTAGAAATGAAGTCATCATCGTAAAGAGTTGATAATAAGGAGTGAACATATGTGTTTTCCAGAAAAATATAATTTTTCTTTTAAAATTAGGATCCAGAGACTCCAAAATTTATACAGAGAGGAAGTGTTATCTGCAGGGTGGGCCATGGCAGCTGACCAAAGGTCTATTCTGTCCACTGAAGGTCCACATTCTCTCTAGTGTTGTCTTATTCTCTCTCTCTTTTAAATATTTTGGCTGAGCTGCTTCTTTTTTTTTTCCTTTTTAACCTTTTGACTGCACCAAGTGGCATGTGGGATCTTAGTTTCTTGACCAGGGACTGAATCTGGGTCCCCTGCATTTGCTGCCTGGAGTCTTAACCACTCAACCACCAGGGAAGTCACCTTCTCTTGATCACTGCCTCACACTCGTCTTCCCACTATCTTCTGTTGACCACACTTTTGGGCAAGTTACGGAAAATAAAAGAACTAGAATATCCTGAAAGTCCATGAAACTTTTCTTTTTTCACTAGCTGATTTCCAGGCCTATAACAGTGCTGACACTCCACAAGTTATCCATAAATCTTTGTGGAATGAGTGTTGAATTAAGTTTTCCTTTCCTAAGAAACTGAAAAAAGATATGTGCATAACTGGATCATTTTGTTGAGCACCTGAAACTAACACAATATTGTAAATCAATATTACTTGAACTTTCAAAAAGTTCTTAAAATCTCTTTTCCTTCTTTTCCTTTCCCACAGAGAAACTGAGACAATTCCCAAAGATTTCATTAACTCTGAAAGAACAAAAAATAGGAGAAAAGAGATAAAGAGGCAGGTTTGTAACATATATGCATGCATGCTAAGTCACTTCAGTCATGTCCAACTCTTTGTGACCCTGTGGATTGTAGCCTGCCAGGCTCTTCTGTCCATGGGATTCTCCAGGCAGATACTGGAGTGGGTTGCCATGCCCTCCTCCAGGAGATCTTCCAACCTAGCAATTGAACCCATGTCTCTTGAATCTCCTGCATTGGCAGGCGGGTTCTTTACCACTAGTGCCACGTGGGAAGCCCTATAACATATGTACTGTTACTTTAATTCCTCCAACTTATTCCTCCACCCAGAGCTAGCTTGAACTCTGGGCTCCTTCCATCAGCTGTCTTACAAGAGACAAACAGGCAGGCTAAATTTATAGAAACCATGACTGGTTCCCTGTCTGATTTCAAGTGGAAGACATCATCTCTCCCACAATCACCTTGCAGCTTCCTCATAGGCTTCTTGCATCTCTGTTAGCAACACCACAACCAACATATTCCAAAACCACCTTGTAACTTGAATCATCACGTTCCTTCTCAGTTCTGATTTTTAGTTAAGAAAAGAAACAATCTTTTCTCTCATGATGAGCACTGAGACTATCATTGCATTTAAAGTAATTCAGGAGAGTCCTGGTGGTGTGGAATAAACATATTCTTCCCTTTTGCTTTCATTGAATCCAGGACAGAAAGCATCACGTATCTATTTGAGAATTCTGAAACAGAACAGCAGCAGGGGGCTCTGAGATGAAACCAGAGTTAAAGATCCTTGGAACCAGTATGAGTTTACCATGGAAAAATGATTTTACCAATAAAAAAAAAAAATTCTTCCATTATTTCTCGGCCAACGTGGAAGTGGCCAGTGGTGTGCAGCCCAAAGGAATTCAAGGAAAAGCTCTCAGTTCTTGCTGAAAGAGCTGGAAAAGAAATTCATGACACAGAGAGAATGTGAGAAACTTTCATTTATTTTTTCCCTTCTTTTCTCCATTCTCCTGTATAGTTCTGTGATAGGAGTGGCAGTGACTGGCAACTGAAGCCTAGAGGAGGCAGAATTGAGAGATTGGGGTTGACAGATATACCACTGCCGATACTATGTGTAAAATAGATAACTGAAGAGAACCTACTGTTTTGCACAGGGAACTCTGCCCAATGCTCTGTGGTGACCTAAATGGGGAGGAAGTCCAAAATAGAGGGGTATGTTTATGTGTAACTGATTCACTTTGCTTTACAGCAGAAACTAACATGACACCGTAAATTAAATATACTCCAAAAAGGTTATTTTTTAAAAAACTCTGAAGAAAGGGAAACTTCCCCTACATTCAGGGGTCCTCCCCATCCAAGAGGGTTGAGTCCAGTCTCTTTTATCTTCTGACACTGGGCACCAGACGCAGACACCTCTGCAGAAGGCACGGTAGAGCAGGGTGAAGAAAGCCCCATGTTTCTAGCCAGGAGACCAAAACGGTGAGCCTTAGAAATGGGAAAGGACTGGGAGACTATGAAGGGGTGGGGATTGGGGAAAGTGGGTCCATAAAGTCCTCTGTGAATTTATGGGTTCAACTCTGAGCTCATGTATGTGGAACTGATTCTGTCTATCATATTAAAGGCTTTGAGATAAGAACTAACCCCCATATCCTAGGCTGAATGGCACATGTTCAGGACATATCCAAATAGCAATGCAAAGGTCATGAAAACTGAACTGGTAGCCCACAGAAGGAAGGTTTGAACTCACATCCTAAACCTAACCAGATCAACTGTCTACTAAATAAAACTATCAACACTCCCCACAGTGTTAAACAAGACTTAGTGTCTCATAAAATAACACTTAATGCATCCAGTGCACAATCCCAGATTACACAACATATGAAGAAGCAGAAAAATCTCAGAAAAAGACAATATACATGCCCCAACACTAGGATGACGCAGATGTTAAAATGATCTGGCAAGGACTTTAAAGCAGCTATTATAAAAATTTAGCTTCAAGCATCTGTTAAGATTCTTGAAACCAATAGAAAAATAGAAACTTTTAGCAAAGGAATAGAAGATACAGAGAAGAATCAAATGGAAATTTTAGAACCCAAAAATACAACAGCTAAATTTAAATGATTCTATTTGCAATATACAGATAAAAGTTCATCCTGAGAGGCCCACACTTATAACCATATCTTTAGGTAGTACCATAACCATTATTCACACATACTCACATATACAAAACACATCAATATAATAAAAGAAGTGGAGACACTTAAGTGCATACAATTATGGATAAAGAAATCTATATATTGAAGTTGTTCCCATGAATAATATCTAGTGATCTAGTTACCTTACATTTTGCTTTCAAAATAGTAGAACTAAATCTGAGCATCACAGTTTGTAGAAATTGAGTGTTTTGCATTTACAAAGGTAGATGTCCATTGTTAAAAAGTACCATATGTACATAAGCAGCAATTCTATTTACAAAGAACTGCCCTAATGTGTCTATTTGCATATCATTTGCATTTTTGTCACTATACCTGTCAATCAGCTCCAGCAATGAGCAAATCAGGTAGCCCACTTGGGAACCTGGGCCAAAGGAAAAAAAAAAAAAAAAAAAGCAAGGTGATCTAAGGTGGATGAAACCCTCATGGGTTTATTTTTAAGGCAATATTTTAAAAAAAAAACATATGGTGTTATCAGAATATAATCAATTTGAATGTCTAACAAATACAGCTTCTTTTAAGAACTTTTAAAAAACACATTTTGGGAACTTCGGTTTAATTTTAGTCTTTCTTGGTGGTTTCTTCAAATTATCAAGCTAAGCTAAAGTAATTCTAACTACCAAATAATATTCTGTGGTTAATTGAGTCTAAGAAACTCTTGGCATGTATGAGTTCTGAAAACATTCTTACATATGTGAATGCAACAAAATGAAAGATGTTTAGGAAATTCTAAAACCCAAGACTGTTAACAGATGCTTGCAAATACCAAAGTTATAGCTAGGAACATCAGCATCAGATCCATAGATTTGGTAGCAAACAAAAAATCAACAACAAAAATCTGGCTTTTCTAGAACAAAACCTGCATGATGTTGAGTGACTCTACCCTTTCAGGTAGGATTTCTATGGTTTTCTCCTGGTGCTTGTATTTCAACTTGGAAAATAAACCCTCTATGAATGATGACACAAGGAAAATCTTGCTTGCTTAATAATGAAGCTTTCAGAACTGATGTTTCTTTGGGGGGTAATATCCAGTTATTGTGACTGCACAGTTCTGGGACAGGGAAGATGCTTAGTAATCGTTACCGTGATGATCACTTGATCTGGATGCTGAATTCAGCCTCATAGACATCTAGCTCAGTGTTTCTGGCTGGCAAATGCATTTTCCAATGGGTAAAATATTTCATTTGGTTTTACACGTGGTATTATGAAGCCAACTTTTGTATATGGGTACACTGTAAAATTAATATTTTGACCCTATTCATGAAAAAAATGAAAGTGGACATCAAACACACTTCATAAGTTAATTGTGAAGTTGGGATCTTGGGATTCTTCTTGGAAACCAGGTCCCTGCCAGGCTCTTTCCTTTCCCTTAAATCTGTGACTACACCAAGTTTCATTAAAGGAGAGGGAAATAACCCAATCAACAAGTTTACTTAAACAGATGCTCTTTCTTTGTTAAAACTTGTACACAAAAGAGATGTTGTGTGGAAGTAAAAACTAAGCAAAAAACATTGTAGCAATTTGCTGAACATGGAGACTTATTGAGGATGCAGTCCTGAATAATACACACTAGCTTTGCTCTTCCTCTTTAGTCTGTGTAGAGAAGTTATGAATCATTCATGGTCTCCCAGCTGAGAAGGGCTTCAAAGGGGCTGGTTCTGATTGGATGTCCTGTGTGAATTGCCAGGCTGCAGAATCCGCTACACCCCTAGCACTGGAGGGTGGAGGAAGCACTTTCATCTGGGCCTCCAAAGTGTTTAGGGTCACAGTTCACCAGGAGATAACGATGTAGATGTACATTCAGAATTAGCTGCCGAGATACCTGTGTAGTGCGGTGTGGAAAAGTGAGCCAGTTAGATCCCCAGTGGATGCTGTGAATCAATTACTGTATTCTGAATACAAGGTTGGCTGCGGGGGATAAACAGATGTCAGAGAATTTTTCCCTAATAAGACCCTGGTAATAGAAGAGCACTGTCAGCTTCATTTTGCATTAAAAATCTCATTTCCCCTTTATATGACCAATTTTATTAGGTCCCTAAACAAAGATATTTTGTGGAACTGTTAGCAGCATAATGTGAATGGTGTCACTAAATTTCATATTTTCAGATTTTGTCACAAAAATCAAGAGGCAACATAGGAGTCTATCTCGAGTTGTGACTTCAGATCTAATCAAAAAAGATTTTTCTTTTTTTTTTTGGTGTGAATCTGTTCACATGCTGGTTGGTAATGGTTAATTTTCATTTTCAATCAGAAATATCAACATTCTTAAAGAATATAATCCTCAGGGTGCAAATTAAAACTAAATTTTAAATGTTCTCTGTGCTCTTTTTTTTCATTTACCACTCATAGGTGACACTAGCAGAAAACTGCCCTAACTAGCAAATCAGGCACCCTTGAAGTTTTCTGGGTAATTTCATTTTTAAAGCCTCACACATTGGGAGATACCTCTGACACGTTGTATTTTTTCTCCCATACATCAGTCTCTCACAATAAGAGACTGACACCTGGATCCTTCCCTCCATATCCTATGGAGACTCAAATTGAAGTAGAAATATCATTTTGAGGTATCTGCTAATATCCAATTAACCTCTTCCTGCATCTGCAACTCTTTTGAAAGAGAGATAATCTCCTTTAGGCTGTCAGGCAAAATATTTTCTGTATTCAGCTCCAAGTGGAAAAAGCAGAAGCAGGGGTGGTGAGGTAAGTTCACTTTGCAATGCCTTCTATTGATTTGCTGAGGAAATATCATTTTAAGATTCACTGGACTCTAGTCCCCCAAATGTAAAAACCTTTGTTCCCAACATCTAAAAAGGAAGACAGCTCAAAGAAGAGTTGCTTCTTCCTGGTGGGAAGAAGACAAAACAAATGAGAATCCAAGGTGAAGTTATTCAAATGGCACAGAGAAACAAATTCATGTCAACTGGAAATATAGGATGACAAAGCTAAAACTCCAGGAAGAAACAAGCATTAAGCAAAACACATGTTTTACAATGTCACTGTATTGGAAAGCTTACGTATGTTGATGGATCTAAGATTATTAATTTTGCTATTAACTATTTTCAACTACTATGCACTCTTTGATGATGTGTTAGCTGTGTTGGCAGAACTCAGACGATGGAGCTAAAATAGAAAAGAAAAGTACTATTGCAATACTACGTAAATGGTCAGCAAATATCCGCAAAGAAATTTCACAAGGTGTAGAAAGGACTTTGGCAAAGTTGCAGCAGGTGGCGCTCTTCCACTGGCCTGGGCTCGCATGAGCCCAACACCCTCAGGAGGAGTTACCCCTATTGTTGGATGTGCTAAATTGGGGTGAAATCTTCAAATAGACTGAGATTTTAATTGTTAAAGATATTTTGATGCATTCTCAAAAAGTAGTGTTGTCTTATCAGTATCCCAAATTAGCTAGTTCTGTTTTTCCTTCCAATGATTTTTTGGATTTCATTTCAATTTGGCATAAGTTTAAATTTTGGTTAAAAAATTGCTGATACTCTTGAATACCTCATATGTTTCTATCCAGAAGTGGATAAATTTCTCTCATGGCTTCAATTATTTTTGCATAGAAAATATTCTATATGATAAAAACAAAATGAGTGGCATTAGTCATTGGCAACTTGCTCAGATTAATTAATAACAAATAAGAAAGGTGAAAGATAAATCTGCAAGAGTGTTGTCTGATTAAGTATTGAGTGAAGTGCTCATGGAAGATGGTACCTAAGGTGGCATTAGTTGAGAAGAGATAATTAAAGTCTCCATTGGGCTTCAGAGTTTAGTTTTCATGTTTATGCATCATAGCCAAGTAAAAGAAAATCTACTTAAAAAGTGAAACTCCAGATTAAACCTGTTCTTAGTACTCTGTGTGGGTGTGACCAGTCGTCTCTGACTCTTTGCAGCCCCATGGACTGAAGTCCACTAAGCTCTTCTGTCCATGAGATACTGGAGGGCTTGCCATTCCCTTCTCTAGGGGATCTTCCCAACCCAGGGATGGAACCCAGGTCTCCTGCATTGCAGTCAGACTTGCTATAGAATAATAATTGGTTATAAAGCATTTAATAATAAATTAATTAGCTACTTCAATTCTGTTTGGAATCTTCTTAGCTATTCTTTGTCTAAAGCATTGGTTGCTTGCCTTCTCAAAAAAATATGGAAAATATAGAAAATAAATAGTTGCTTTCAGTTTCCAATGCAAAAAAATAGGAAAATCAGCCTCTGAGGGAGTAGAAAGAACATCAACACAAATATTGAAATAGGAGTTCCCAAGGGCAGAGTAGCTGTGGTGCAGGGCTGAGACTGGGTGTCACTGGTGGCTCAGACAGTAAAGAATCTGCCTGCAATGCAGGAGACCTGGGTTCAATACCTGGGTTGGGAAGATCCCCTGGAGAAGGGAATGGCACCCCACTCCAGTATTCTTAGCCTGGAGAATTCCATGGACAGAGGAGCATGGTGGGCCACAGTCCATGTGGTCTCAGAGTTGGACACAACTGAGCTACTAACACGTACACACACACACACACACACACACACACACACACACGGCTGAGACGATGTATCTGTGGGAAGCTGCACCCACATCCCGGGGTTCTGACTCCACCCTGTTTGCTTTCTCAGTGTCTGAGAAATGACTTAACTATAAACAAAATTTCTTGCTCACCTGTGAATACCATTAGCAAGGTTAATTTGGTGAGAGTGGTAAAAAAAAAAAACCTACCTGCCAATGCAAGAGACATAGGAGGTGTGGGTTCAATCCCTGGGTCAGGAAGATCCCCTGGAGGAGGAAATGGCAACCCACTCCAGTATTCTTGCCTGGGAAATCCCATGGACAGAGAAGCCTGGCGGGTTACAGTCCATGGGGTCTCAAAGAGTTGGACATGATTTAGCAACTAAGCAGAAACAATGAGTCACTAAAACCTCACTTGCATGCCAGATTAAGAAAAATTTTAATGTTACTTATCTGTCTAGGTAAGAAACTCTTAATTTTCATTACCATTTCTTCCAAAAAAGCAAGCATTTCTTCTGGTAACGTTTTATGAGTAGGAAACATGCATACATTGGCATGGATAGTTAAATGCAAAGTATCAAAATGATGGCAGGTTCTCATAAGTGCTTTGAGAAATGAAATGTGACGTAAGGTAGACACATGACATTGAACTGTACAACATAGCCAAAGGTTAAAAAAAGCTTTGTATTCACTTATCTCGTTCTTTTCACTGAGTGGATGGATTGTGATTTGTAACGTCTTTAGAAAGGACCATGCAATTTATTTCAAGTGTCCCAGGGTAGAGATCATGCCCCATGAATTCAATGTTTAGCAACATATCTAGCACACATGCATGCTGAGTCACTTCAGTTGTGTTCAACTCTGTGTGACCCTGTGGACTGTAACCCACCAGGCTCCTCTGTCCATGGGATTCTCCAGGCAAGAATACTGGAGAAGGTTGCCATGCCCTCCTCCAGGGGATCTTCCCGACCCAGGGATCGAACCTCCATCTCTTATGTCTCCTGCATTGGTAGGTGGGTTCTTTACCGCTAGTGTCATCTGGGAAGCCCAGCTCACAGTATGTACTTAATCCTTGTATTTTTGGATAAATTAATAATGAGTGAACAGATAATTGAGTCAAAACTAGTTATATGAGGAATAGAGTTGATTTTTTCTTTTTTTTTTACTTCTAATTAGATAGTATTATCTGGTAAGCGATGGACTAGTTTTCTGGGAAATATAAAGATTTATTTACTCATACCTTCATATTCATTCATCTGTGCAACAGCTGAATGAAACATGCAAACAGCATGTTTCAGTCGGTTCTGAAACATGCTTACTGTTGGGTAAAGTAAGATACTTGACTTTTAAAAATGCATAGGTAAATGGCTGTACACAGGAAGAAAAATAAGCAGTTAAATGCAATATGCTAAGTGCAATAATAAGAGAAAGCCCAGGGCATTTAAACACACCTAATCTGGTCCTTGATGTCAAGGATGGCCTTTAAGTAATGAAGACATGTGAACTGAGCCTAGATTGGAGGAACATAGGAAAGTCAATGGACATGATGATGGTTCATGGTGCAGGACAGGGAAGGGTGATCCAGACAGAAGGAAGAATATGTACAAGGGAGCATATAATTCAAAGACCTGAAAGTCATTAAATAATGCCACCATATGAAATAAACTGTCACTTAAAGCCTTATATAAATCTGATGATAATTATGAAGCCACCAATGGAGAGAAAGCTCATGAATTAAAACTATGACTGAATAAATAAAAGTGATACAGAAAAGGTCCATGATTTTACAGGAATTTAGTGTTCTATATACTTTGAGTTGAGCAGATATGATTATAGCAAAAGAAAATGACCAAAAATAAACATAATGAAAAGATGATATTTGAAAGGACACAACAGATGACAATTTACAACTTTAAAAGTCGGCAGACAACAAACAATCCTCTTCTAAAATGTGTAAGATTAAAAAGTGGTGTCACAAAAACATTAAAATTAAGGTCAAATCATAGGCTTATAATGTTACGGTGATAGTTTACTTTATGGTCTTAGGTCAGTCAAGAATATCCAAAGAAATTTGATACTCATTATGAAATGAGGAGAAAAACTTTTTCTCAACTCTGGTTCTCTGTGTTCCTGGGGATAGAGGTCAAACCTTTATAGTAAAATATAACTATTCTTTGATCTTGCCTATCAATTTGGTAATAGAAAATCAACACAGAGATAACATATATTCTATTATGATGTAATTGACAGTGAGATTCTCTTAATCCCTGGAGGGTCTCTGATACCAGGCACACATCTCTTATTTCCACATCGCCCCTCCATTGCCTGCTAACTTTGGTGTTAGCTCCTCTTCAGTAAACTTCTGCTCGAGGAAAGCCACAACTGGTACTTCTCAAACAAGTGGGGTGCCAGGAAGAATTTAGTAAAGTCATTAGAACAGTACTGCGACACAGTTTTATGTCGTTTGTATTCTATTTTACTTTGGTTTTAGGAAAGTGCATGACAGCTTCTTGACAGGATCAGCTACATTATTTTGAAGTTCAGTGCAAGATACACTTAGTGTTCACACATTACTAAGAAGCAAAGCTGTAGCATTAGAACATTAAATCAAGAGCAGAGCACTGTGCAGCCACGCAGGTTTTATGTTCATGAAGATAGCCCTGATTCCTAGCATGATACAGCAATAAATCATGCTTTATTGATGATAGTATGATGTTGCTATAAATGTTTACTCTGGGGTGGAAGACTGAGAAATCTACTCCTGAAAGAACAATGGTGGCTGTTGAGATGTCACCGTTAGAAAAGAGGTAATCGATTTCTCTATACCAATAAGTGTGGGAATAGGAAAAAAGATGAGTAAGCCACAAAAAGATATCAGAAGACCGGGGTTTGGGTCCCAGTAATGCCACTCTCACAGCAAACTCGGGCAAGTATCACACCTCTTTTAACTTTGACTTGCCTACCTGTAAAAAGAAACTAATAATTCCAATACAATCTATTTTGAAGTGAAGTTGTAAAGAAAGTATGAAAAAAGACTGTGAATTCTTTTTAAATCACATGTTGTTATACACAGCTAAGATATAATTGGGCCTTCCTGGTGGTTCAGACAATAAAGAATCTGCCTGCAATGCAGGAGACACAGGTTTGATCCCTGGGTTGGGAAGATTCCCAGGAGAAGGGAATGGCAACCCACTCCAATATTCTTGCCTGGAGAATCCCATGCATGTGAGAGCCTGGTGGGTTATAGTCCATGGAGTCATGAAGAGTTGGACATGACTGAGTGACTAACACTTTCACTTTTCAAGATATAATTATTGTGGAGTAAATAACTATGGTAGCAATAATAACAGTAACAAAAATAGCAATAACATATTCAAGCATTATGTTCTTTTGGAAAAACTGTGTAAATTTATATTGGCCTTATTGGATGTGCCCTATAGTTTAATACAGAACATACTTTTATTCCTGCTTCAGGTAATAGTAATGTACTCTGAATTTTGTGCTAAAAAGTGAAGTTTATCTACAAATGAATTCATTTTGTAAGTGTAATTTAATTGTTTTAAACTAAACATTTCACATCAATAAATAATATGGGAGTCAATAGCCAAATTCAGTAACTATCTGCTGGAGGAAAGGAATACTCAGAAACCTACATTGAATTTGCCATAGATATTAAAATAGTATTTATTTCTTAACATTAAATATTAGCTAGTATATTATATAAATATCAAGCAAAGAAAAATTTTACAGTCAATAAAATATGTTAATTTAAGATGAGTATATAAATAAATGTAACTTTTTATTTCCCAAACTTCCATATGCACATGAGTCCATGCCTCTGGAAGAAAATTATCAGCCATGAATATAATAAATTTACAGAAAGCAATTCTGATTTGTCTGCTTGCAAGCAAAAGATTTATTCCTAAAGAAGAATGATCGCTTCACTTTTATAGGCAATTTGGTGTTTGCATGTGCTTACTGATGGGTGCTGTTTTCACAATTCAGCACTAATAATTAATTTGTATTTTCAGGGGGTTATGCATATAATCCTCATTATTTCCAAGGGATTTTTGTAAAGAATACTTTAGAGCAGAGGCTGAAAATGCATCTAGTTCTCTCTTCTGGTGGTACATTACCTCACATTACAGCCCTGTTGAGAAGCAATAAGTGTTCACTGGTATTATACCTCCACATTTGAGGTGCTCGTATTTTTGTGAGAAGAGAGGAGTTTTCTGTTAGAGGATGACAGAATGAGAAGTTGGTGACTGGATCCTTTTTCATTGTGGTGGCATGTCTTTAGAATTGTGAATATTTCAATGTGCACACAAGAAAGTTCATAAGGGGGTAAAATACCAACAATAACGTCAGATTTATAGAGTCTTATCCCGGAAACTCTTAAACTGCTTCCAAAGCAGGATCAGATTATTTATCTGAACTCCTTTTCACTTTCTTTTTTATTTTTGGTAAAAGAGAAATATGAAACATCAATAATTTACAGACTTTTTCTTTCACTTGGAAGAATTCATTTTATCATTTATAATAGTTTTTTAGGGGGATTAAAAAACATGTTTGTCTGTTTTTTTTTTTTTTATTTGATCATCAGGAACTAAAACATAGCTTTGGGTGGGCAGGATTTTTTTTTTTTTATATCACAAGTTAATGTCATTATTTTTTAAATACTTGATATATGATCCTAGAATTTCATGGTAATACATTGAAACTAACAAAATGAAATATTTTTTATCTAATTAAATTGATACACATGTGTCAGAAGGCAGTATACTTGAGTGTGTACCAGTGTCTGAGGGATGCTAAATAAACGAGGCCTGGAGGCTTGCCCTTAAGATATTCATCATCTACCAGGTAGCACATAGATAAGCCAGTTGTGGGTGAGCTCCTGAAGACACATGCAACGTGATGAGAAGGTCAAGCAGGAAGATGGCATGGGGGTGAAACGGTCTGGAGAGGAGGAAGAGCCTGAAAGGCTTCCTGGAAAAAATAATGTATGAACCTTAAAGAACAAGGAAGAATTCAAAAGTTCAGCATTTCAGAAAAAGAGATGAGTCAAAGAAAGCATATGAAAAGAGTACAGATGAATTGGAATATAATGAGTAGGTTTGATTGGTTTTGAAGGGCATGTTAGGAGAATAGAGGGAGAAATATACCGACTACCATAACCAGCTTTTATAATTTATTCTGTATACAACACTGAACACTTATGAATTGGAGAGTGATGTTATATGGGCTACACATGAGAGAGATGACCACGTCAGAATTGTGCAACCTGGGCCAAAGTGGGAGCCACACTTGGATCAGGGGACACCAGCCCCAGATTTGATAATGATCAGGAATTAAACAACCTGAAGTCTTTCAGTCTTTTTAAAAAGCTGGTAATGTTAATAATGATGATGGTGGTGGTGAGACATGTAGCTGAACCCATGTTTGGGAAGTGTGGGGAGGTTTTATTACATGGACATATTTTTGTGAAAAAGATAGATTGACACAGTTTAGTTGCTTGTTAAGAGCAATTTTAAAGTGCTTTTTTAAATGAGTAATTTCTTTAGACAAATAAGAACTTTCCTGTTTGTATTTCGAATTGCAGGCAAAGATAAATTGAAGTCTAAACACTGTACTTAAGACATCAATCACTCTTAAATTAGCAAATTTTAAATTAATCTGATGCTTTTCAGTTTTGCAGAAGATTTTGATATATTTGTGAGTGACTGGGGACTTCAGTGAAAACTGTCTTGATCTGCAGTAATCACATTATTCTGGAAATGAAGCAATAACTTTTTCAAGGGTAAGAACAAAAGTCATCCCTCATAATTCACAAATTGCATTATCTATCAAAATATTCTACCTCCATTACCGAAACAAATACTTAATGAAAGAAAACCTTCTCCGGACTCTGAAGTTCTTCAGTCCAGCTGAATTGGATGAGCTACATGATTACAAATTTTGAGTTTAAATTTCTGTCGGGTGGGGAGGGAGGTGGGAGGGGGGATCGGGATGGGGAATACGTGTAACTATATGGCTGATTCATGTCAATGTATGACAAAATCCACTGAAATGTTGTAAAGTGATTGGCCTCCAACTAATAAAATAATATTTAAAAAAAAAAATAAATAAAAAAAAAAATAAATTTCTGCTCCTGACCTTGTTTTATTTTCTTCTTCAAATCTTATTTCTTGAGGCTTGCCCCCATCCTCTGTAGTTTTATGTCTTTTCTCCTGAGTATATATATAACCTATTTGTTTGCTTACTCAGACAGAGACTTCAGACCAAGGAATTGGAAGTTGCTGCCTCCTGACAGCCTGTGCTTTATTCTTCTCTCATAAAAAGGATCCTAAGTAAAGAACACCAGCAGTGACTTGTGTAGCTTCTGGGCATTTTTTTGTTCTTGTGATCTGAAGTCCACTTATTGTATTTTCTGTTATTTGGAGGTCATCAAACTTTGATCACTAGGGGGGAGTGTGGGGTTTGCCTTGATCTAGGAGATCACACTACAGGCTGATTTTTAAAAACACATATGAAAGACTTATTTTAAAATAAATAAGCCATGATTTGTTTGTATCCATGTAAAATGTTTCAGAATGGTAAAATTGAAAACAGCGCTAATTAGGTTTCATTTATCAATGGAGATAGGAACGTGGCCAGTGTTACTCAAGCCCCTCACGTTCATGTGGGTATTTTGTGAAATAAAAGATTGCTCTCCTTTCTGCAGCTGTTTGACCAGATGTGCATGTGCCCACCTTTGGGTACCACATGTAAGTCCAGAGTGGAAGTGGTAAGAAGATCTGTTACACTGTGTGAACGTGTTCAGTTGTCATGTCGTATCCAGCTCTTTGCGACCCTGTGGACGGTGGCCACCAGACTCCTCTGTCCACAGGATTTTCCAGGCAAAAATACTGGAGTGGGTTGCTATTTCCTCCTCCAGGGAATCTTCCTGATCCAGGGATTGTGCCCATGTCTCCTGTGTCTCTGACATCGGCAGGCAGATTCTTTACCCCTGAGCCACCTGGGAAGCCCTGGCATGCCATGGCCCATGTTATCCACTATTTACTCTATACTACCATCAGACTAGAGAGGTTAATTTTCCTCTTGTTTTTGAATGATAGTATCATCATTTTTAAAAGTGTGCAGGAGTGTGCCCTCCAATAAATAGAAGCAACAATTCCTGTTATTCCTTAAGTCATAGAATTTTAGCACCAGAAACCATCTTTAGAGTTCATAAGGGAATCCAGTCCTCAGTGACCATCATGCTTGCCTAAGATCACCGAGCTATATGAGAAGAAAGAAATGTTTCTATAGCATCCAGTTCCTAACATTGATTCAATATTTCCTTTTACATCAGTCTGAATTGTTATTTATTCTTACAGATTCACTCCCAAGTAATCTTTTAGCAGAAAATGATTTTTTTCTATTACTTCAATTGCCACTTTCCGTTATACAAAGAGAATTAACAAATGCTTCCCATATCTATGTTCATTCCATTGTGTTGATAGATTTCCTACTTTGGAGGAAGCATTCCATGAAAGTAAAGAGGAATCAAGCCATTTGAAATCCAGTGTAGATTAGATTATATATGAAAGGATAAATTGTTCTCTTTTATTTCATGTTGAAATTTATGGTTTTAGACCTGCCTCTTCTTCAGCATCTTTGAAATTCCTCTTATTATATATTTTTCTCTGACAAATAAACAAAGTAATGAGGAATAATAAGATATCTTTGGAAAAGTCAGAAAATCTAAATAATTCGAACTAAGATACATGTCTGGGACCCTCAGATTTGACAATCATCTCTAGAGCATGGGTTAGTTCTTTCTAGCTGTAAAGAGTGTCTCTGTTCAAATGTTCATCTAATCATTCATGGAGAAACTAGATAATGGCTATATTCATAAAATGTTGCATCAAAATCAAGTAGCGCTCTAAACAAAATGTAAAGCATGGTCCTTAGCCTCTAAGAATTAACTATCTTATCAGAAAAACTCATACATACACACAAAAATTCAAGTTGAAAAGCAATAAAACTGAGATATGATTGAAATTAGGTGTCTCATAAATAAGATAGTCACTAGAAGAAGTCAGAAAGTGGATAGATCCTGAAAAGGTTTTTGTAAGTAGAGAAAAGAGAAGCCTTTTAGGCTAGGTATAAACATCTACAAAGACTTATAATTGGCAATAGATGAACTGCATTTGAGGAACTATGATTTGGCTATCTGGCTCCAACAGAGATTCAGTAAGGAAGCAACTGAAGTTATTTTTGAAGCAAAAGAAGCAGACCTTGAATGCCAACAAGAAACTATGGATTTGATTCCTATAGATCAAGCATCTCTTAAAATCCTGTTAGGAATAGAGATCTGTCAATCCTAGACTCTTCCTGGAGGCCTATGTGTACACTAGCATGTTAAACACTCTGAGATCTACTATTAAAAATGTCATCTCACCAAGTATAATGTACCCTCTTCTCATCATTTAAAATCTAAAAAAGTTTCCATTTTGCCTAATGTTCTTGAGATCATCTATTCCAATGCAGAATATTTCTCAGAATAAAATTTGGGTATTTCTGTGGAAGAGAGTAATAGTCTAAATAGAAACATGAGAATTTCATTTTGTAAACAAGAATTTCTCTTTTTATCCAAATATGAAAGTTGCATAAATTCAAATAAGCTCTGTCCAATTAAACAGAGATTGGGAGGTGCAGGCAGTCCAGTTTGTGCCTCGTGAGTTGTTCTCTACTGTGTTCACCATTTCAACAATGGGATCACTAGATTTTATTGTTTTCAGGAGCTATCCAGGGTGATAAATAATCATAAAGTTCAATATGCTTGACACAATTCTCTCACCAGAATCCATAAAATGATGAGTTGCTTTAAGTTTTAACATAATTAATAAATATTGAATGACCACCTGTAGCAAAAATAAAACTTATTTAGAAAGCAAAGGAAAATAAGCAAAAGAGAAGTGTAATAATAATAACTTCCAATCAATAAAGATGACAATGGGGCAAGTTAAGAGTCTTTGCACTCTATGCAACAATGAATTAAAATCAGTTAAGCTATTTTTTTCAGTGTGCTTGTTATAACTGCTGTTTTGAATAAGACACTCACTCATGTCTAGTAATTGTACCAAAGCTGGATTTTAAAAGATGATTGGTGAGCTCTACAGAAGAACAAGAACTTTTTTCAGGAAAGGAATTCTCAGAGCCTGGTTCACCCTGGTGCTTAGCTCTTCTTGGGGCTTTGCAGTCAGATTGAAAGGCATTAAAAATTCCTCTCCTGAAAGTTTCTAAAACCACAGACATCACTTAAATAAGCATTTAGCAATGTCAACATAACACTAAGGTCATAACTCTGCTATGAAAAGCAGGTTCTCTGAAATCTACTGAAAAAATAGGGAGCATGAGTAGATATTAAAAACAAAAGCTTATTCATAGCAACACAAGGGGCTGTATGAATGAAGAGCATGGCGTAACAGGAACTTACTTCTCAGTTGTGATAGCCATTGAAGTTTCTTAATTACTTAGTAAAAATGTTTGCACATAGAAACTATCAAAGCTATCATCACCAATTTTTATTCAACAAGGAAGAGGAATGTATATTTATACATAGGCACATACACAACAGACCAGCAAACAGCTTTTGAGAAAAGCTTCTAAGTGTTCTGTTAGCTGGAAGATTAATTAAGGGGCTTCCTCCTAGAGATGGGGGAAAGTGAAGGAAAAAGCAAAACTTTCAGTTGAGAGTAGAAAAACACTGAAGAATTAGTGCATGAAATTCTGATGTGACAATATTTGTCAAAATCAACAGACAATACGTTTGTATCTATGAGGGTTTCTCTAGAGAAACAGAATCAATTTGATATATATATATGTAAAGAGATCTATTACAAGGCATTGTCTAGCACAATTGAGGCTAGACTAGTCTGAAAGTTGTCCATAAGGTCATCTGGAAGGCCAGATTGGAAACTCTTAGGTAGGAGCTAAAATTTCAGTTCTGTTCCTAAGACCTCTCAACTGATTGGATCAGGCCTACTGAGATTTTTCAGGATAATCTTCTTTACATTAAGTCAATTTTAATGATAAATGCTAATCACAGCCATAAAATGCTTTCAGAGTAAAATCTAGAATAAGGTTTGATTGAATAACTGGGTACCAGTAGCCTAGAATGGACGCATCATACTGGCCATTCCAACACCTTTCTCCTTTAGTGAAGGACCTTAAGCACCTTTGGTGTGTGAATCACTCAGTCGTATCTGACTCTTTGACCCAATGGACTGTGGCCTGCCAGGCTCTGCTGTCCATGAAATTCTCCAGGCAAGAATACTGAAATGGGTTGCCATTTAGGCTAAGTCAATTAAGTAGATCATTTAGACTGGTCTGTGTGTGTATTTTATCGGAGGTTTCTAAAACTTACTAATGAATATGGGCTTCCCAGGTGGCATAGTGGTAAAGAATCTGCCTGCCAATGCAGGAGATGCAAGAGATGTGGGTTCGATCCCTGGGTTGGGAAGATCCCCTGGAGAAGGAAATGGCAACCCACTCCAGTATTCTTGCTTGGGAAATCCCATGGACAGAGGAGCCTGGTGGGCTATAGTCCATGGGGTCATGAACAATCAGATACAACTGAGTGCAGCACAGGAATGAATATACTGGTCACACTTAAGGATATAAAACTCTCATTTAATCTGTTATGATTAGTTATTACTGGACACTTTAGAGTATAGTAGGGTTTTCCTAGTGAACAAAGCAGAGATGATGGGTGGCCTCATGGTTCTTATGGTACAGAGGGACAGAGAGATTGTTTACATAAATGTCTTCAGTTAGTGTTTTCTCAGTTACTAATCATAGCCTTCAGTGAAAAACAAAAGGATTCTACTTTCTATAAGCAAGTGTATTGAGTATAAAGCATTCACTCACTCATTCATTCGTTCATTCAAACAATCCATATTGAATGTTCAGTTCAGTTCAGTCACTCAGTTATGTCCGACTCTTTGAGACCCCATGAATCACAGCATGCCAGGCCTCCCCTGTCCACCACCAACTCCCGGAGTCTACCCAAACCCATGCCCATCAAGTCAGTGATGCCATCCAGCCATCTCATCCACGGTTGTCCCCTTCTCCTACTGCCCCCAATCCCTCCCAGTATCAGAGTCTTTTCCAATGAGTCAACTCTTCGCATGAGATGGCCAAAGTACTGAAGTTTCAGCTTCAGCATCAGTCCTTCCAATGAACACCCAGGACTGATCTCCTTTAGGATGGGCTGGTTGGATCTCCTTGCAGTCCAAGGGACTCTCAAGAGTCTTCTCCAACACCATAGTTCAAAAGCATCGAATTATTCAATATTACTTTTAAAGCATGTTTTAAGATCTCTACTTTGTATCAAGTCTTTGCAGGTTTTGGAGATAGCAAACTAAATGATAAACTACTCACAGGTGCTAGAAGGTTTGGAAAGGTCCTCTGGGCATGGTTTCAGTAAGGACACATCACTCTATATGAGGATGCCTAGGAAAAAATGATCCAGAAAGTAGGGTTTGAGCTGTATCTTTGGAGGGGCTTTTGCCAAATGAGGGATGGCAGACGTGACTTAAAAAAGAAAATCATATACAAAAGTGAACCCTGTAAAATGCTCATCTTGCAAAAGAAACTAGTAAATTTGGGTTTATTTGCTCCCCATTTCTTCTTGTATGCCCTTTATCAGGGAAAATGATAAGTGAATGGGAAACTGTTGATATAAGGGAAATGAAATTGATAATAATTGGAG
The DNA here is from genome assembly GCF_963930625.1 of Muntiacus reevesi. Classification (NCBI taxonomy): domain Eukaryota; kingdom Metazoa; phylum Chordata; class Mammalia; order Artiodactyla; family Cervidae; genus Muntiacus; species Muntiacus reevesi. The sequence continues at coordinate 50,114,824 of NC_089259.1, forward strand.
ATATTGCATTTGTTTCTTAGTCCCCCCAGATCTGCAAGAGGATGAGAGTCCTGGGTTCTCCTGTTGGACATTCTGCAGGTAAAGCTGTGTGTCTGGAGAGAAGCTGTAGAAGGTAATCTGAGAGGAAACAGAAGAAGGAAGGAGAAAGCATTTAGTAAAGGATACCTTCCTACTGGGCATCCCTGGGGGTGCAGATGGTAAAGAATCTGCCTGCAACGTAGGAGACCTGGGTCTGATCCCTGGGTCAGGAAGATCCCCTGAAGAAGGGAATGGCTATCCACTCAGTATTCTAGCCTGGAGAGTCAAACCCGATGGAGTGACTAACACTTTCACTTCTTTCATCTTTCTACCAGACTCAGGAGAACCTGGGCTCTAATGGAGCCCTCTGCCCTTTAAGTGATGGTGCAGGCAGCCTGCTCCAGCTGTTTCATTTCTACTGGGGTGCGTGTGTGTGTGTGTGTGTGTGTGTGTGTGTGTGAGCTCTGTTGCTCAGTCAGTCATTGCAACCTCATGGACTATAGCCTACCAGGTTCCTCTGTCCATGGAATTTTCCAAGCAAGAATCCTGGGGTGGTTTGCCATTTCCTATTCCAGGGGATCTTCCTGACCCAAGGGATGGAACCAGATCTACTGTGTCTCCTGCATTGGCAGTTGGATTTTGTGTGAAACTTACATATTGTTGAGAAGGAGACTGAAGCCCAGTGAGGCATTTGCTCAAAATCATCTGTCAGAGAGCTTGTGACTAGAGGTAAGTTGATTCATGGGACTGTAGTACTGTTTTTTCTTTTTTTGTTGTTGTTGTTTTTAATTATAATATAATTTCTTTAAAATGTGGTGTTAGTTTCTGCTGCACAATGGGGTGAATCAGCTACATATATATACATATACCGTCTCCCTCATGTCCCTCCTCCTCCCCCCCGCAACCCCTTGCCACCATTCCACCTCTCTTGATCATCACAGAACACCAGGCTGAGCTCCCTGGGCTTAGAGAGCAGGTTCTCACAAGCTATCTATCTTACACACAGGAGTGTGTATACTGTTTTCACTATACCTGTCAATCAAATCTCAGCTCAAGGTATGAAATGATGTTATATGTTAGTGGTTTCTCTGACAACTGGTAATAGCTGTTTCTTACCATCAAAGCCAGTATCCTGCACTAGAGGACAGACCTAGACTTAATAATTGCTGGAAACAGGAGGCCACTTGGTTCTCCATTAAACATTTTGCTAAAGAATAAAAATTCATTAATATTGCTTCCCTATTTTAATGAGGTGGCTAGATTTTAAAATAGGAAATTTATCAAACGTTTCAAAATTGTTGATTGGTTCTCCATGAAATATTTTGCTGAAGAATAAATACAACCATTTTTAGTTCTCTATTTTAATAAGATTTCTAAATTTTTAAAATAGGAAATTTACCAGTCTTCACCATTTTGCAAAATGTTATATAAATTGATTGATAAATCTGCAGTGAATTTATTTAGAAAAAAAGTTATTTTTCTACTTTAAGCATTTTGCTGATTTGCAAATGCATTGGAGTTAAATTTATAATTTCCTCCAATCTGTAATTTAGTTGGTGTAGTAATTTGTAGCTGGTGATTTTTCAGTATTTTCTTGACAAGTGTTATTCATGTAAAAATGATACTTTTACTGATATAGCATAATTTTCCATCAGATGATTTATAAATATATGTGTATACAATGTGTAGACTCCTTATATTTTAAATATTTATGGCATAAATTAGAATTAAGGTAGTTTTCTTCTTTCTTTTAATTAAAAAGATGTCAACATTTAAAAAAAAATACAGTAATTGTGGGAAAGAGATCAGATTCATTATGTTTTCTGTGCTGCTCTTAAGGGGTTTTCCATCCTTCTCACCCGCCCCCTTGTCTTTTGTTCAAAGTAATGTATTCTACATTAGTATCCTTTTCAGACTCTCCAGTGCACCAACTGCCAAAATTACAAGATTAGGTACAATGGGTTTATGTTGTGGACGTCCGTCCACCGGGGACTTAACAAGCTGAAATTGTCAACTTGGACTTAAACCAATGGCCTCAAGCTAAAAGGTAAGTGAAATTTCAGCTGCAGTGTAGAACACTTGCAAGCGTGTCTTCATTAAACCAATGATGTTCTCTGAAAGAGAGTTATTTCCAGTCAAAAATACAATTTGGCTCCACTACCAGATGATGTAAAAAAAAAAAAAAAGGAAAAGAAAAACATTCAATAAACAAAAAAGGCTGAGCTAGATGTCAAGAGGCAGAATGTACCTTGGCACCTTCTGCACTTAGAGAGAGTCTTCATAAGAAGTGGAGCTTCGTGTGATATCACGTCAGCGACCTCTCAGAGGGATTCTACTTTCTCAATGATAACTAGTCGGGTGGAAGTGTCCCTAGTACCGTGTCTACTGTGTTACCATCCTCCTTTCTGTTCTCGAGAACACTTCTGATTTGTTTGGAGCCAGAAAGGAAATACATCTTTCTCTACTTTGTCTAGTGTTTGATATACTGCAAAGACAGATGAGGGGATCTTTACTGTAAGCTACTCATTGTGATTGGATTTGACGTTTAGCTTAAAACTGTATTTATTCACTTTTCACACATTAGAATATTCATAGAATGTTCTGGACTGTTGTGGGGACAGCCACCTGTTCACAGTCCTTTCAAAATTTACTGTTTGAATACTGAGGCACAAGCTGTAGAGGAAAGCAATTTCAGATGAAAATTGTCTCCTTTAAGATCAAAATACTCCTAGTAAGCATTCTAGGGCTATAACTGGATTCACTTTATTAAGGTGGATTTTTAGGCAATATGAAATGCAAGAATATTAGTTGTGAATATTTTGGGTCACTTGAAAATGAGGACATGCAAATCTAGATGTGAGCGAAACTCTGAAATCTGGAAATAAAATATTAGTCAATTAACCATACTTACTGGAGATGTCTTCCAAAGTTAAGATTTTCAGATTAAACAAAAAGCTATTAAACATAAGGCAATCTCTTATTTTATTATGTTATCTGTTGCATATGCTTTGGGGAATTCAGTTTTGCAGATGACATGACCATTTGAGACTTCACTTGGTGTTTGTTCATTTAATGCTTGCTTACTTATTTTATCTGCTTATTTATTTAAAAGAAAGAGAGAAAGAAAAAGGAAGGAGAGTAGGCGGGATGAAGAACTCTTATGAGCCAGGCAGTGGACTAGTTTAAACACAAATTCTGTCTTCTACAAACTTAAAGTTTATAGGGAAGACTTGTGTAAACAAAAAATTATGAAGGTGTTAAGTCTAGTTGTAACATGGTTTGGTGCCAAGGGAGTAGAGAAGTGAGACTATTAACTCTGTCCAGATAACAGAAGATTCACACAGAAGATGACACTGAACAGAGCCTTCAGTGATGAAACGGTGGTTTACAAAATATGTAGGTGGTACCCTCAAGAGACAAAATAATAATAATACTAAATAAATCAAAAAGATAGGGCTGAACTTGTCAACAACAAAAACAAAAATCTCTTCATTTTCCCCTGTATTCATCTCACCTTGCAGAAGTAACTGTTTATGTCTGTCTTTAAGTATTTCTCTATTGCCATATTCTATTTATATATTCATTTAGTACTGACTTTGCCCTGACTCCTATGTAGGAGGAGAGACATTACCAACTCATTTCTTTATTCTCTTACTCCACCTACATCCCCACCTTCTTAGTTTTTTCAGACATACATTTAACTATTATGTCAAGATGGATAATATTTAAATGTCATTCTGGGAGCATAATGAAGTCTCCTTTATCTGGTCTAGGTTGTTGTTGTTAGTCACCTGGTCATGTTGGACTCTTTGAAACTCCAGGAACTGTAGCCTGCCAAGCTCCTCTGTTCGTGAAATTCTCCAGGCAAGAACACTGGAGTGGGTAGCCATTCCCTTCTCCAGGGGATCTTCCCAACCCAAGGCTTCCCTGTTGGCTCACCAGGTAAAGAATCCACCTGTAATGAAGCAGACACAGGAGATGCAGGTTCAATCCCTGGGTGGGGAAGATCCCCTGGAGAGTGAACTGGCAACCCACTCCCGTATTCTTGCCTGGAGAATCCCGTGGTCAGAGGAGCCTGGTGGGTTGTAGTCCATGGGGTCACAGGACTGAAGAGACTGAGGACACATGTAAGCGCAGCATCAGGGTTAAGTTAAATATTGCTCACGTCTAAGGCAAATGGTTAGCACTGACTTCCGGACACCCCTGCCCCCTCTAAGGTAAGGATGGTTCTGTGTATTTTCTTATGCATCATCGATTCCTCTGTATCCCGTCATGTCTTAGTTTACTTCTGATATGAGCTATGACATCTCCTCTGGAGTGTTTTCTTCTTGCAGTTTCTAATCATATAATTTTTTCACACTGCTACCCAAACCTTTATTCTCTTTTGTAAGATACACATTCTGCTTGCCCTAACAGTTTCTTGAAAAATCATCGTCAAGGCGTTCACATGACCTGAGTATGGCTTTCCAAGCTTGACGCACAGTTGTTCTCCTCGGTTGGTTTGTTTGCTTGTTTTTCTCCCCGTATATGGTGAGTTAGTTCTGCTGTTTATCAAACCTTGTTATTTGTCTTTCTGTGTTTTTTCTGGAGTATATATCAAGTGACTATTTCAGAGAGGGCAATTGGAAGGTGACTATCCTGATTCTGTATTTGTCTGAAAATGCTTTACTTGTCCTTCACACCAATTCACACTTCAGACATAAATTTTGTTTTAACTTGTGATGTAGCAAGTGACAAAACCTGGCCTAAAACAACATGAGTTTATGTATCTTACAGTTCTGTAGGTCAGAAGTCTGAAACAGTTCTCATTGCACTAAAATCAAGGTGTTGGCCAGGCTGTGTTCCATTCTGTAGACTCTATGGGAGAATCTGTTTCCTGATCATTTAGGTTGCTGGCAGAAATCAGTTTCTGTGCTTTTAGGGCCAAGGTCTCCATTTTCTTGCTGGTTGTTAGTAAACAGAGGGCCATTCCTGGTTTCCAGAAACCACTGAATTCCTCTTGGCTCTTTGCCCCCTGGTTCCATCTTTAAAGGCAGCAGTGGTGGGCTGAATGCCATATCACATCTCTCTGATCTTTCTTCTATGACATCTGTCTCTAACTCAGCCAGAAAACGGTCTTCTAAAAAAGTGGAACCTTTTTACCCTTTGTCCTGTATGGACATTCCAGGATAATCCTTCCCATTTCAAGGTCCATGAGTGTAAGCACATCTACAGAGACCCCTTTGCTCTGTAAAGTAATATATTCACAGGTTTTGGAGATTAGCTTGTGAACATCTTTAGGGGCCATTGTTTTGCCTAGGTTTGGGAGCACCTGCCCTTAGAAATTTAAAGACACTGCTCTTTTTCCTTCCATAGTTGAGTGTTATTGACAGAGAATTTCATGTTGATTTTGTTTTTTTTCCCGTGGCGGTAATTTCTTATCTCTCTGGAAGATGTAGGAGTCTATCTTCATGCTTGTCATTCTAACATCCTCAATATCTAGTTGTGGTCTTTTTTTTTAAGTTCCTCCTTTTGGTCATCAGAAGGCCCAGCAGTTAGACCCCTCAGGTCTTTCTTTATGTCAGGGTATTTTTGTCTAGAATTTTTTGAATGAGTGATCATTCTACTTTTCATATCTAGAATTAGGTCTTAGTAACTATTGCACTTAGTAAATATTGACGTGATTGAGGAATGTTTAAGCTGGGCATATAGATTTGGCTGTCGGGAGCATAAAGAAACAGAATGTGAATATATTATGAAGAGAAAAAGCCCAAGGAAGAAACCAAGAACACTTCCATTTAAGGTTAAACAGAGGAAAAGGAAGAAAGAGCCAGTTATCTTGTGAAAGGGCAACATTAAACAGGAAATTGATTCTGGTGGAATTCTGTCCCCCAAAATACCCAGTTCTCCCTTTGAGTTTTAGAGTTATACTTCATTTTTAAGAAATACATACTTTTCCCTGATCTGATAAAAGGAATTTTTTTAAGATTGCATAGTTTGCAACTGCTCTGTAAACTATAAAGTGCCAGGTATACAGATTTAGAATGTTAATGTGATTGCTCTTATCTCAGGTGCTTTCATTCTTTCTACAGATATTAGCGTTTCTGTTTTTTAACATTATTGAGGAATAATAGACAAATACAATTGTATTCATTTAAAGTGTACTATGTGATGATTTGATATAAATATATGTTGTGGAATGATTATCACAATCATGATAATTAACACACCCAACACCTCACATAGTCAACTTGTGTGTGTGTTTTGATGTGTGTGTTGAGGATGCTTAAGACCTACTCTCTTAACAGCTTTCAAGTCTACACTATTATATTATTAACTATAGTCATTATGCTGTTCCTTAGAACCAGTATTTATTAAGCCTTAATTATGCCAAGTCACTTGCCTTAGTACTTTGGTTAGATCATATCTTAAATATTTACTATGTACCTTATCAATAAGATTTATACAGGGTCCTGCTGCTGCTAAGTTGCTTCAGTTGTGTCTGACTTTCTGCGACCCCAAGGACGACAGCCCACCAGGCTCCCCGGTCCCTGGGATTCTCCAGGCAAGAACACTGGAGTGGGTTGCCATTTCCTTCTCTAATGCATGAAAGTGAAAAATGAAAGTGAAGTCACTCAGTCGTATTGGATTCTTCATGACCCCATGGACTGTAGCCTACCAGGCTCCTCCGTCCATGGGATTTTCCAGGCAAGAGTACTGGAGTGGGGTGCCATTGCCTTCTCCATACAAGGTCCTAGGAAGGTTATATTTGAAACTGAGATTCCAACTCCAAAAAGGAAAAAAAAATTGAGATAATTGTTGCCTGTTTGAAAACATTGAAGGAGAAAAACATTTACTTAAAAATACTCTTCATTTAGATGCCACCTGAGCACGGATAATCATCGCTGCTCAGTATGGTGGGAGACATAACAAGTGTTCAGCCTTCTCCCTATGGAACAGTGGTAAACAGTTCCTACCATTTCAACAGATGAATATTTTTGCAACGCTGGCCCCAAATAACTACTTTTATCCAGAGTCAGTCTTCTTGTTCTAGTGATTACAATAGCAAGGTAGAGAAAATAACTAGGGGCTGCTATACAAACTAACATTGTAATGAAGATCTAAATTTGCTCATTATCCCTTGAAATAGCAGTTGGAAGGTACAGGGGGGTGTGATATGACTGTTCTTTTGCATACTCTGCAAGGAGAAAGAAGCAATTTGAATAAAATATCTGACAAATAAACTGTTGAGAATTTGTCAGAAGTGTGTTCGTGGTCTCTGCAGGAAGTCTGCGAGGAGAGCTGAAGGCCTTAATGATGAGGAAATCTTTGCCCCAGTCTCCGATACATTGAGTATGGGAGCACATCTTTTCTAGAACTGTCTGTATCTTGCATGCCCTGAGGGGCCACTCCTGCCCCTCCTCAAGCCTAGCCAGCAAACTCAAAACCAAAAGATTCCTCCAAAGGGGTTATTTAAGATGTGGTGAATTTTCCTATATGACTCATAAATACTTTGTATCCAGATTTGGTGATCTGTGTAATCTATGCCTGAACCAATCGTCTATTTTCAAGTATATTTATAGTCTCCACTCGCCAAAAAGAACTGAAAAATAGAAAGCTGCCTTTAAAGAGAATCATAAAAATGGCTAACTATTTTCGAGGCCACATTTTAAAATAAGCAGCGTTCACTCTTCCATTGTTACTCCACAATTGAAAATCCGTGGAATAGTGAGTCTTAGTTGTTCAGTCATGTCTGGCTCTTTGTGACCCAGTGGACTGTAGCCTGCCAGACTCCTCTATCCATGGAATTCTCCAGACAAAAATACTGGAGTGGGTTGCCATTCTCTTCTTCAGGTTTCTTCCCAACCTAAAGATCAAACTCGGGTCTCCTGCATTGCAGGTAGATTCTTTACTATCTGAGCCACTAGGGATGCCCCCCCACACCCCCAGAGAAATATGTGTATGTTAAAAGTTTATTGTGATTTTTTAAACTTAAAAATTTTAAAGATTTGGTTAAAATAACTTTTTAAAGAACAATTCAAATTTATTTAAAATTGTCTCATGGTCTTAAAGTCACCAGTTGAAATATCTACACAAACAATTCATAAGAAATTGCATCTGATTTTTAAAAAAGAGGGGAAAGAGGAGTGGTTACAGCTTAACATGCAATAAAATAAACACATCTTTTATCAATCTGAAGCAGGAAGTGAGTTTTGAATTTGAAGTTCCTTCATAAAGAGAAGCTATTCTCTTTCCCTGAGACTTAAATAACTGAAAGTTTTTTTTTTCCAAAATGTTTAAAGTTTCTTAATGTAACAAACCAAGATATAGACTTATTTCTATATTTAAAAGGATAGTAGAAAATGTATTGGCAATAGAATAATATGTAACTGAGGGTCTTCAGTGATAGTCTGTCTTTGTGATTTTTCAAATGTATTTATTTTTTACTATCCAGCTGGAAATTCTTTTTGGTTACAGACTGATCATCAGAGAGAGCTCACCATTTCTCTCACTCCTGTGTGCGAAGGGTCTAGCCTGAAGACTTTCAGAAATCTCAGTCCTTGGGCCATGATGTTCTTCTAAGTTTCCAGAGATCTTATTTCTCTCTCTTGAAAGAAAAAACTCTTTCTGATGAGTAATTCTTGGAGTAAAATTTATAGCCTTACAGTTCTACCTGAATTCAAACTCAGTTCCTGAATTCAAACTCAGGCTCTTCTCTCTGGATTTCTCCAACTTTCTTAGAACATAATGGTTTGCTATATTTCCTGTATCTGTGTAGTAGCTTTCTCAGCTTGGTTATTCAAGGACCTATTGGAAACATTGTCTTATCAATAGACTATAGGAGAAAATGAAACATAATCATCTCAACAGAGACAGAAAACTACTTGATATAATTAAACATCCATTCATGATAAAATCTCTCAGTAAGAAAGTTTTGAAGAGTGCTTGATGATGTGCTTTTCTCAGTTGATAAAGATGTAAGCAATTAACAAAGGGAAATCTCAATTAAATAGAGTCAGGAGACCAGAGGACCTGTCATGCTTTACAAAGATAGCAGAGTCCAAGGAAAATAAAGACTTAATCTTTCCTGACAAGATCTCAGCCAACGAGAGACTGTCACAGTTCAGCCAATGCAAAAGCATGGACTTTTTCATTACTATAGCCTCACACCTGCCTTTTCTCTAAAAAATAGTTCTCTCCATTTCTGCAGGGGACTTGCATGTGGTTTGCTTATGCTTGCAGACCCCAAATTGAGGTTCTTTGCTGATCCCAAATAAACCCATTTTTTTCTGGAACAATAACTGGCAGTCTATTTGTTTTAGGTCAACATTTTGGTGGCATGTGTAGGAATCTAGAGAGGACTCTCAACAATTCCAAGGCCGGTAAGTAAATAGGTGCAGTCCCCACATTAAGCCCATTGACACTCACTGCTTTCCTCATCCTATCCTGGAGTTGAAAGGTCTGTCTTTCTCCTGGATGAACTTCTCTGTTCCTTGCATCCTGAAGCTCTCTGGGCTTTATTTGGAATCTAATTTTGGAATCATCCTTTCTGGTTAAGAACTTGTTCTGGCTTGACCTGATTTTGAAATCAGACTGTTCAGGGGAACTGTGCGTGCCTTTGGCCCTTTCCTTTAGGGACCGAGCTACGTCATTGGAGCTCTGCTGGTTCAGTGTTTGGCTGGCTTACCTTGGTGATAGGGGCTATTCTGTTGGAACTCTACTGAGCAGTTTTCAGCCTGGCTCCTCAGTGACCAGACTCTTCTCTCAGTACTGGCTAGTATTAGATCTACAGGCTATTTGAGTTGTTTAGGCTATTTAAAAATTATTCTCTTACTCTAGAGAAAAAACTCAGAAATGGGATTTCAGTTATCCAAATATTTTGAGGACAACCTCCCTTACATGGTCCAAGGCCTATTTTATGTTTGAAAACCCTGGTCCTTCTTCATGTGCATGCTAACTAAATGTGTGTGCTGTGTGTTAAGTCACTCAGTCATATCAGACTCTTTGCAACCTTATGGACTGTAGCCTGCCAGGTTCCTCTGTCCATGGGATTCTCCAGGCAAGAATACTGGAGTGGGTTGCCATGCTCTTCTCCAGGGGATCATCCCAACCTGGGAACTGAACCTGCATCTCCTGCATTGGCAGACAGGTTCTTTACCACTAGTGCCACCTGAGAAAAGGCAGTTAAGAATATGGAAATTATGGGGAACTTTGAACATCGTCTGGTGACCTGGGAGTAAAGAGTTCTCTGAAATGAATGGACAACCTCTGATAAGAAAGCTTTCCCAAGATCTCCAGACCAGACCTGTTGGAATTTTGCCGTCAGGTCTTTGACAATGACTTAACAATTCAGATGATTCCAATTTCTTTGATCTTGATAGTATATGAACCTTGAACCTTAGATGGAGACTGACTGGCTATGTTCCCTTTTGCCCTTTGTTACTCAAATGTGACCTCTGCAGCCTTTCTCTTTCTTGACCATGTGAAGACACAGAATAGGCAGATATCTATAAAACAGGAAGAGTTCCCACAGCAGACCTGACCCTGACAGCACCCTGATCTTGGGGTTCCAGCCTCCAGACCTGTGAAAAATTAATGTCTGGTGATTAACTACCTTATGGTGGCTCAGACGGTAAAGAATCTGCCTTCCATGTGGGAGACCCAGGTTCGATCCCTGGATTGGGAAGATCCCCTGGAGAAGGAGATGGCAACCCACTCCAGTCTTCTTGCTTGGAGAATCCCATGGACAGAGGAGCCTGGTGGGCTACAGCCCATGGTGTCACAAAGAGCAGGACATGACTGAGCGACTAACATTTTCACTTTCACTAGTGTTTTGTGATGGCAGACTGAGCTAAGACAGTGAGGAAACAAAAAGGGGTTTGATTCATCCACTGTTGGTGGAATGGGCCCCTTACAAGTCTAATGAGCTCTCTTCCAGGGCAGAGCAGCTCCTTCAACAAGTGTTGACTGGGCACTTGCTTGAACCTCCGTTGAATTCCCCATGATATAGATTTGATGGTGTGCACTGTCTTGGCATCTAGGCAGTTCGGTAAAGGTACCAATTTATCCTAGAATTAAATCAAGAGGAAGATAGATGTATGTGTGTGTGTGTTTATTGAACATTTTAACAGTGTTGAGCGAGGGGGATGAATATCTTTGACAGTATATTTCCAATTCCTAATAACCTGCGTGCATTTTTCCATATTTTCAGAGTATTTGTCTCTTTTCTGACGAGTTTTCCTTATATTACTGTGATAGTCTGGTGCTCAATTAGCATTTAAGGGGGTACATTTAGAAGAGTGCAATTAGGGACCTCCCTGATGGCCCAGTGGTTAAGAATTCCCCTTCCAATGCAGGGGATGTGGGTTCGATCCCTGATCTGGGAACTAAGACCCCAAATGCCGTGAAGCAGGTAGGCTCATGAACTGCAACCAGAGAAGCCCATGTGCCAAAACTCAAGAAAGCCCACACGTAGCAACCTGTGCAGCCAAAAACTTGAAAAGAGAAAAAAGGGTATGGTTAAATCTCCCCCAGATTCTGCCTGTAAATCATATCACCAAGTGACCTGTGGGACCCCTTGCTTCCCCAGCTAAGGAGGAGCTGCCTTTCCAGCCTAGATGCAGTATGGCTGACAAACAGGGAAATACCACACAGGGATAGCTATGCATGGAAGGTCTGCAGAAAACCGCATAAAATAAGCTTTTCTTCTTTTAATCCCTATTAAATAAAAACAATATAAATGATTATAACACAATACCATAACTAAACAACACCACGTATAGCAAGGCAAAAGGCATAGAGCACATAGCTTTTGAACATGCATCTCTTTTGAATAGACGTGGCTCTATTCTCTGTTTATTTAAAACCCAAGTCTCATGGTTTCAGTATAGTGTTACTGTAAAGATCCCAAAGAATCTGCTTACTACACCACTCTCTTTGTTGTTGTTGTGTTAGTTGCTAAGCTGTGTCTGACTCTTTTGAATGGACTCCTCTGTCCATTCGATTCTCCAGGCAAGAATACTGGAGTGGCTTTCCATTTCCTTCTCCAGGGGATCTTCCTGACTCAGGGATTGAAACCATGTCTACCGCGTTGACAGGTGGATTCTTTACCATTGAGCTACCAGGGCAGCCCAATACTCCTCTCTTAATCTTAAACTATTGATACAATAGAGTCTACAAGCTGCTCAAGAAGTGGGCATCCTGTGTATTTATACCCTCTAAACAAGTAATCTCAGGCTTCCCAGGTGACTCAGTGGTAAAGAAACCACCTGTCAATGCAGGAACCATAGGAAACATGAGTTTGATACCTGGGTGGGGAAGATCCCCTGAAGGAGGAAATGGCAACCCATTCCAGTATTCTTGCTGGAAGAATCCCACGGTCCATAGTGTCTCAGAAGAGTCTAATACAACTGAGTGCCAGAGCATGCACCAGACAATTAACCTTCTGGTCTAGTAAAACCTGAAGTGAGACAGTTCACACCAGATGAACTTCAATCCAGCTGTTTGCAGAAGTGTGCAAAACCATGTATGATACACACACAAACATAAACAGGCTTCAGAATAAAATAACACAGGCCATTTAGTCTTACTGTCTTGCTGCTTGAATTATGGAATCATGTGTGATTAAGCCTAGTTTTTAAAGTGTTCAGTGGAAGCCTATTTTTGGGGTCTCTGCTAGTGGGACCATTTAGCTGCTGACCACGGCTCAACCCATGGGGCTTTGGAGCAGTTCAGCGCCAATCCTTTCTTATTCTATGGCAGACACTGAAGATGCCACTGTGTCACACATTTTTCCAATTAATCCCCTGCCAGGCTCTCTGACTGAATTACACCATCACTGATATGTTTTAAAGGCTTAACTAATTTGAAGCATACTCATAGGTTAAACACTATTGAGTCGTCAAACATGAAATATATGTTTAACATAAACACATCATTTTGCAGATACTAACATGGCTAATGGGGCGCTAACATAAGGGGATGTAAATACCTTTGTCTTATTTTGTCCTTATACCCAAAAGATTATAGCACCCATTCTTTTAATAGTAAAAATAAGGTACAAGGAGAATTCTCCATTTATTACAGTATAGACAAACAATCTGAATAATTCAGGCTGTGTTTACAGAGCCCAAAGTGAGGTTCAGATTTCATAAATATTCATGATTAGTGTGGGTAAGCCATCCAGATAATTCAGAAGCCGTCCTATCCCTGAATGGTTCAATTTGCTAGTATAGAGGGAGCCAATTTGCCAGATAATTATGATGTCTCTACTTTACCCCTAAGTATGGAACCAAAGAGGAGAAAATATCTCTTTGGTTTTTATCTTAATTCAGACGGTTGTTTCAATCTGATTATGTGAAATTAGGTGGATTTAGTCAAAACAGAGATTATTCAAATTCCTGGCCTCTGCTTAAACATGGTGTTTCTCTTTGCCTCCATTTTTGTATTCTGCCTTTCTGCCTTTGATATGGACAGTGTGCAAGAGAAATCAGCACTTAGGTAACCTAACTTCCTGTGATTTTATCCAATTAGGTTATTGAGCACCTGGTGATACTGTTACACAGAAGGCAGGGACACTCTCTGCTTGGGGAAAATGAATGGTTTTCTTCACAAGGACATTCCTCCGAAATAGGTCAACTTATAATTAGAAGAAACTTTGGCTACCTGATGCAAAGAGCAGGCTCATTGGAAAAGACCCTGATGCTGAAAAAGGAAGAGGAGAAGGGGGCAACAGAAGATGAAATTATTTGATGGCGTCTTTGACTCAATGGACATGAGTTTGAGCAAATTCAGGGAGATCGTGAAAGACAGGGAAGCCTGGCATGCTGCAGTTCGTGGGGTCACAAAGAGTCAGACACAACTTAGTAACTGAAATGAACTGAACTGAGAAGGAGGTAACAGAATGGCATTCAAGATTTAGGCCACCATTTTATTTTTTTACTTTTTAATTGTACCAGTTTTTATTTCAATTCACTTCTATAATAGGTGGTATATTTTTTAGTAATCAAATCTGACAACTAAGAATATTACTATACAAAACAAGTAAATAGAGCACCACCTCTTAATTCCAAATATACTGCCTCTATTTTCCACTGGGAATTGCTCTTAGCTATGAAGTATATTGGGCTTCCCTGGTAGCTCAGGTGGTAAAGAATCCACCTGCAGGACAGGAGACCCTGATTCGACTTCTGGGTTGGGAGGACCCCCTGGCAAGGGATAGGCTACCCACTCCAGTATTCTCAGGCTTCCCTGGTGGCTCAGATGATAAAAAATCTGCCAGCAATGAAGAAGACCTGAGTTCAATCCCTGGGCTGGGAAGATCCCCTGGAGGAGGGCATGGCCACCCACTCCAACTGCTGCCAACTATTGCCTGAAGAATCCCCATGGACAGAGGAGCCAGTCCATGGGGTCTCAAAGAGTCAGACATGACTACGTGACCAAGCATAGTACAGCACAGTATGAAGCATATTATCAAGGTCCTGTAGGCCACCATTTAAAAATCTCTGTCCTTCTACTTATCTCTGTTACTGGTTCTTTTAAGAAATCTGTTTAGTAGCTAGAAACAGAAAGTAGCTATACAAGAGAAAAAACTGATGAAAAATTATTGGTAGAAAACGGCAGGAAGGAAATTGTTTAATGTGACAATGAAAAGAATTGCAGGAGCAGTTCTCAGAGTCAGACCTTGTGTTGGTTTTGAACCTTTGTTGTTTTGAACCTTTGTTGTTTTGAACGCATTGGTGAACGTTGCTCTGAGGTGGAAACCTTGACTCCCCAGAAACTGTCAGTTTTGCAGAGCTTTCCTTTCAAAGTGTTCTGAGTTTCACAAGCAACTCCTCTGTTTTATCTAGTGTCTATCAAGAGGCTGTTGCCACAACAGCATAGTGCTAGACATTCTGACATATTATGGTGGGTTAGAGCTTTCAGAGAACTTCTCTATCTAAGGAGGCAGAAAAGTTGGCAGAAATGCAGGGACAGCATCAGGTCTCTCTGTCTGTTTCCACAGAAGGTGACAAAACTCTGCTGTTTTCGTCCATGAGAAAGTCTGGTTGAGCATTCAATACCCATTTTCTTGCCAGAAGAACTTCTGCTGGTTTGTCTGGATTTTGCATCTTCAGCAGTGATCAGAATAGGGCTCTCTTACATAGGTAAAACACTGTCCAACATAAATCACAGCAGGATCCTCTATGACCCACCTCCCAGAATATTGGAAATAAAAGCAAAACTAAACAAATGGGACCTAATGAAACTTAAAAGCTTTTGCACAACAAAGGAAACTATAAGCAAGGTGAAAAGACAGCTTTCAGATTGGGAGGAAATAATAGCAAACGAAGCAACAGACAAAGGATTAATCTAAAAAATATACAAGCAACTCCTGCAGCTCAATTCCAGAAAAATAAATGACTCAATAAAAAAATGGGCCAAAGAACTAAACAGACATTCTCCAAAGAAGACATACAGATAGCTAACAAACACATGAAAAGATGCTCAACATCACTCATTATCAGAGAAATGATAATTTCTCATTATCACTCATTATCAAAATCACTCATTATCAAAACCTCAATGTGGTACCATTACATGCCAGTCAGAATGGCTGCTATCCAAAAGTCTACAAGCAATAAATGCTGGAGAGGGTGTGGAGAAAAGGGAACCCTCTTACACTGTTGGTGGGAATGCAAACTAGTACAGCCACTATGGAGAACAGTGTGGAGATTCCTTAAAAAACTGGAAATAGAACTGCCATATGACCCAGCAATCCCACTGCTGGGCATACACACCGAGGAAACCAGATCCGAAAGAGACACGTGTACCCCAATGTTCATCACAGCACTGTTTATAATAGCCAGGACATGGAAGCAACCTAGATGCCCATCAGCAGATGAATGGATAAGGAAGCTGTGATACATATACACCATGGAATATTACTCAGCCATTAAAAAGACTTCATTTGAATCAGTTCTAATGAGATGGATGAAACTGGAGTCCATTATACAGAGTGAAGTAAGCCAGAAAGATAAAGACCAATACAGTATACTAATGCACATATATGGAATTTAGAAAGATGATAATGATAAGCCTATATACAAAACAGAAAAAGAGACACAGATGTATAGAACAGACTTTTGGACTCTATGGGAGAAGGCGAAGGTGGGACGATCTGAGAGAACAGCATCAAAATATGTATATTATCAACTGTGAAACAGACCACCAGTCCAGGTTGGATGCATGAGACAAGTGCTCGGGGCTGGTGCACTGGGATGACCCAGAGGGATGGGATGGGAAGGGAGGTGGAAGGGGGGTTCAGGATTGGGAACACATGTAAATCCATGGCTGATTCATGTCAATGTATGGCAAAAACAACTACAATATTGTAAAGTAATTAGCCTCCAACTAAAAAAAAAAAAAAAAAAAAAAAAAGAATAGGGCTCTCTTAACAAATCTATAAGAAGGGCATCTGTTTTACTTTCACAAAAATTCAGAATCCTTGTTTGAAATTGGTCATGATAAAGGAGTGAGTATGGGGTAGAGGGCAAGGTAACAGTGCAAAGTATGCGAAGTAACAAGGGGGACTTCCCCGATGGTACAATGGATAAGGATCCACCTGCCAATTCAGGGGATCAATCCCTGGTTCAGGAAGATTCCGTGTCCCATGGAGCAACTAAGCTGGTGTGCCATAGCTACTGAAGCCCCTGCAGCCTAGAGCCTGTGCTCTGCAACAAAAGAAGCCTCCACAAAGAGAACCCCGTGCACCGCAACGGTCCAGTGGCCTCTACTCACTGCAGCTAGAGAAAAACTCGCACATCAACGAAGACTGGGCACAACCAAAAATAAAAATGAATAAAAATTTTTTTAAAAAACAGAACAAGAGGAAGGCAGTAGGGCAGGTAAACTGGAGCGATATATCCACTTTGGCAATAATTTGTTTATATCTCTGTTCGTCTCTACAGAGGAAAGCTCCTTGAGGGCAGGAACTATTTCCTATTTGTATTTGCAATTATTGCATCCTGTTTAGGGAAGTGAAATATTCCCACCCCTCTGCCCACCTTCCCTGTTACTATCTTTCTCTCTCTTGTCCCCAAGGGCCAAGATGTTGCTTCTGTGTTGAGTGTGAGTTCACAGCATGACGGGGCCACATTGATCAGAAGCTGGGGTCACTGATCACACTCATATGTTGGGTTAGGAAATTAAATAAGCCAAGATTAGTGAACACTAACAGAATGGCTAGAAGGGACGAGAAGTCAGTGGCTTGAAGCCTAGTAGATAAATATTTCAAATGACAGCAAGCAGTGTAATTACATTTGCTAGATATGAACCTCTGGCCAGATACATGGAATCACTGACTGAAATATGTCCAGCTTGTATAAATTGTATAAATATGTAAAGATCAACTTTGAAAATAACTTTTTAAAATTCTTAGATTTGTTGCTAGTATACATATATAGATGTCAGAAACAAGTATTTTGCTAATGTTTTCATTCGTTAATTAACATATTTATCAGGAGTTGACTTTCATCCCTTCATTTACTCCCTGATCTGTTCAACACAGAAATGAATGTTCTGGGTATTGCTGACGCTCTGCAGACGCATCAAGCCAGACTCTGGCGCTACTCTCAGAGAAGACCGGCATTGTGGGTGTGCAAGCTGTGTCATCTCACAATGCCTCACACTCAGGAGGAGCCCACTCTTGGCTTAATGTTTTGCCATCACTGTCTGGAAAGTCTTATAAATTTTTTAATGAGGAGCATCACATTTTCATTTTCCACTAGGACCCCCAAAGTACATAGCTGATCGTGCTTTCAGGATCAAGATGATGGCATCTCATGATGAGGAAATTCAGATTGTCTGAAGGTCAAGAAACCACAGCCCAAACATTCCTTAAAAAGCCATTGAATAGTAAGGATATAGATAGTCCATAGGCCTATCTTGACTCTCAGTATTCAGAAACTAGTATACTCTGAGATTAGCCAGGTATCAGGTAAGATGATTATGAAATATGAGAACCAGAAAGTTTTGGAAAAGACACTGACCCAAGGAAAGTCCAAACCCCCAGATATGTCAATTTTGGGGTCTGTAAAAATGAAAATGAAAAAAGAATCCATATGAGGAAGTCATGGTCTCTGAAGTGGTTCCATGCTCCCACTATTATTTATTTTAAACTTATTTTTAAAACATCTACTTCTGCTTTATTGACTACACTGAAGCTTTTGACTGTGTGGATCACAATGAACTGTGGAAAACTGTTAAAGAGATGGGAATACTAGACCACCTTACCTTCCTCCTGAGAAACCTGCATTCAGGTCAAGAAGCAACAGTTAGAACTGGACATAGAACAATGGACTGGTTCCAATTTGGGAAAGAACTATGTCAAAGATGTATATTGTCACTCTGCTTATTTAACTTATATGCAGAGTACATCATGGGAAATACTGGGCTGGATGAAGCACAAGCTGGAATCAAGATTTCAGGGAGAAATATCAATAAGCTCAGAAATGCAGATGACATCATGCTTATGGTAGAACGTGAAGAGCAATTAAAACACCTGTTGATGAAATTGAAAGAGGAGAGTGAAAAGACTAGTTTAAAACTCAACATTCAGAAAACTAAGATTATGGCATCTGGTCCCATCACTTCATGACAAATAGATGGGGAAACAATGGAAACAGTGACAGACTTTACTTTCTTGGGTTCCAAAATCACTGTAGACAGTGATTGCAGCCATTAAAATTAAAATATGCTTACTCTCTGGAAGAAAAGCTATGACAAACCTAGACAGCATATTAAAAAGCAGAGACATTACTTTGCCGACAAAGGTCTGTCTAGTCAAAGCTATGTTTTTTCCAGTAGTCATGTATGGATCTGAGAGTTGGACAATAGAAAAGGCTGAGCACTGAAGAATTGAAGCTTTCAAACTGTGGTGTTGGAGAAGACTCTTGAGAGTCCCTTGGACTGCAAGAGATCAGACCAGTCAATCCTAAAAAAAAAAATCAGCCCTGAATATTCATTGGAAGGACTGAATCAATAACCTCAGATACTCAGATGACACCACCCTTATGGCAGAAAGCAAAGATGAACTAAAGAGCCTCTTGGTGAAAGTGAAACAAGAGAGTGAAAAAGTTGACTTAAAACTCAACATTCAGAAAACTAAGATCATGGCGTCCGGTCCCACCACTTCATGGCAAATAGATGGGGAAACAATGGAAACAGTGACAGACTTTATTTTTTGGGCTCCAAAATCACTGCAGATGGTGACTACAGCCATGAAATTAAAAGACACTTGCTCCTTGGAAGAAAAGCTATGACCAACCTAGACCGCATACTAAAAGCAGAGACATAACTTTGCCAACAAAGGTCCGTCTAGTCAAGGCTATGGTTTTTCCAGTAGTCGTGTGTGGATGTGAGAGTTGGACTATAAAGAAAGCTGAGTGCTGAAGAATTGATGCTTTTGAACTGTGGTGTTGGAGAAGACTCTTGAGAGTCCCTTGGATTGCAAGGAAATCCAACCAGTCAATCCTAAAAGAAATAAGTCCTGAATATTCATTGGAAGGACTGATGCTGAAGCTGAAACTCTTAATACTTTGGCCACCTGTTGTGAAGAACTGACTCATTGGAAAAGACCCTGATCCCAGGAAAGATTGAAGGCAGGAGGAGAAGGGAATGACAGAGGATGAGATGGTTGGATGGCATCACTGATTTAATGGGCATGAGTTTGACTAAGCTCCAGGAGTTGGTGATGGACAGGGAAGCCTGGCGTGCTGCAGTCCATGGGGTGGTAAAGAGTCGGACATGACTGAGTGACTGAACTGAACTGAACTAAATGTTCAGTTCATGTCCATATTTTTCACAGATCTTTTTTTACAATTACTTGGCCCAAACTAGGATACACTTAAGGTTTGCCTCTGTTTGATGTTGTGGTGTCTCTTTTAGCCAATCATATGTCCTCCTATCTCCATTTTTTCATGTTACTGATTTGTCAGAGTGTCTGGGTCATTTTCCCTGTATCATTGTCATTTAGTCTCTAAGTCATGTCCAACTCTTGTGACCCCATGGACTGTGGCCTCCCAGACTCCTCTGTCCATGGGATTCTCCAGGCAAGAATATTAGAGTGGGTTGCCATTTCCTTCTTTAGGGGAATATTGGGTTTATGTTATTTTAGGGGACAAGAAAATGTCGTAAGTGATGTTATATATTTCCTTCATATCACTTTGGGAAACATATAATTTCTAACTGTCCTGCTTGCAGTACTGTTGAAATTAGGTTGGATATTGGCAGCCTGGTCCCTCCATTTCAAATATCCTCATTGGCTTTTCTGGTAAGAGTCTTAACAGTCATTGATTATTACTGACTTGATACATTATTTCATTAGAAGTTGCAAAATGGTGTTTTCAATTCTAGCATATCTTTTGTTTTCATTATCTAAAATTCTTCAATATAGAAAATTTTTCTTTCATCTCTTTATTTACCATAAAATACAGTTCATACAGGAAATTTGGTATACATGTTTAGTTCTTCCTCCTACTCCAGCTTTTAAAAAAAACACTGTTTAGGCTAATAAGTTGGTATCCCAGCAACCTCTAGTGGTGATCAGTGAGTGTTTTGGGTTTTTGTTGTTGTTGTTGTTAATTATAAGTTCATGGGCTTTGAAAATATTTGATATGTTTTAACCTACTGCAATCATTATTTTTCATGCTGCAATTATTTAGTCTATGGCTAGTGGGATCTCTTTAAGTAGGTTCCTGCCTCTCTTTGACACATTCCCAGAAGTTTGATATCTTTTTCCCTTTTTGATATAAGATGTTCCAGATTCACCTTGTATCTTTTCTTTCCCAGACTTGAAATCAACTATTTCTCCAAGAATCTCTCATCATTTTTATGGGAAATAGTATTAACACATAGAAACCATGTTCAGTGCTGCTTTTTCCAAACAACCTTTTACTCAATTATAATTAATTTACAGTGTTCCGTCAGTTTCAGATGTACAGCAAAGTGATTCAGTCAAGACATTTGGAGCAATTGTCTTGGCTAATTTGATGTCAATCTGAGACTAAGATTTTGTTTATACAACAAAGGGACTGCTTCTTCTGTCTTCAGGAGCTATTATATGTATACAGAATAAAGAAGGGAGACAAAATTAAGAGAAATTTTTTTTAAGTTGTCTTGTTTTAATCTTTTGTCTTCTGCGCATTCTTAAAACTTCATGCTAAAGTGGTTTTGTTCTAACAGATAGTCTCCCAATAAATAAATATTTGATATGTTTTGTTTTAATTTTTTAACCACAGTAAATGAAATTATAGTAGAAACTCAGATTCTTGATGCAAGAGTTAATAAACAGGTAAATATTTTTGGAACAATTTTTTGATTATTGACTATCTATGATGATGATGGTGATTCACACTCATGTGGCTAAAGGAAGCACTTGTAAGTAATTAAGCACTTCTGGGAGCCAGGACTGTCTCATGGAAATCCCTTAATCTTAGTAGACCCGGAAAAAGGTGAAGGTGTTAATCCCTCGGTCCTGTCCAACTCTTTGAGATTCCATAACCTATAGCCCGCCAGACTCCTCTGTCCATGGAATTCTCCAGGCAAGAATACTGGAGTGGGTGGCCATTCCTTTCTCCAGGGGATCTTCCCCAACCCAGGGATTGAACCTGGGTCTCCTGTGTTGCAGGCAGATTCTTTAGTGTCTCAGCCACCAGGACCCAGGTGCATGACAAATATCCTGGTAGATATTTATCCACTACCATTTCAAGTGCTCACTTGTTGCTCCAGCCTCTTTTCTGGTATAATAGAATACTTGTTCCATGTAATACAATCAGGGACAGTAATAAAAGTCATAGCAGCAGAAAGAGAGAGTCAAAGTCCCTTCCTATTCTCTTTCCCCATTTCCAAGTACAGATGAGAGCAAGTGTTCATAGACTTCAAGCTTCCCTTAGGTCACAGAGTGAAACAAGAGTGAGATATCTGCTTGATCTGTTTACTAGGGAGTTTGAATGGCTTGAATGGGAATCTGTGACTACTTGTGCACAACTTTACCACCCATCAAGATGTCAGATTCACAGATACTTCTTTCAAAGGAAATATTCTTAATTTGAATTGTTTCAAGTTTGTCCAAACTGTTATCTCTTGGTTTAAGGCTTAGCATTTTCAGTATTTCCCTAAATATCCAGACAAGTTACAAAATTCCTAAGGTTGTACATGTATCTTTTTTTTCCCCTGAATTCTTCATTAGCATTAGGGTATCTGATTATAAATTTATCTGTCAATCATCCACCCACTTTCATTCCACAATACTTTCAATTTTGTTTTTCTTTGTTGTATTCAGTCTCTAGACTGATCTAATAAAATAACTTTAGGAATCTTTTTCTTCTTAAAAACAATTCTATAGGGCTACATTACCATTTTTAAGTAAATGACATTTACATTTTTACATTCTTTCAAAGGAAAAGAATAAAAAATGTCCTTAAATTATTAACTCTTTTGTCAAAATGTTTTAAAATTCTCTGTGTTTTTATTTATCAGATATTTTTAATTGAAGTTGTTCCTTAGAAAATGAATTCTTTGTGAAGAAAACTTTGAATTCTCCTTTTATCTATACATTAAACAACTTATGCATCTTTTATTCCTTTAATTTTAAATGCCAATATTTTACTCTTGGGTGCTTTCTATGCAGAAGATGCACAACAAGAATAATACTTATTCTGCAATTCTTTATATACAGGTGAGTAACTATTCAAAAATTATTACAGGCTGATGATCAAAGTCTTCTATAAGTTGCTGGCTACAAAGTGGATGATGACATTTTTTTGGCAGGCTGTGCATGGCCAAGTCTGTTCGCAACCTTGATGATACTATAAGGACACAAAAGCAAGAACTCGAGTATGTGATAAAGTTAGAACCTTGAATATTGGCAAACCTTTGTTACAGTCTAATGATGAGAACCCAGCTCCCGAATCCACAAGGGTGACCATCCAGCTTCTGGAAAGAACCAGGAGGTACGTCTTCTCAGTGATTTCTGTCATCCTCTCACACAGTTCTTGTATTGCTGATCTGGCAGAAAAACAAGCTGAAAGCACTGAAGTCAATTTTAATATTATTTTCATCAATCTCTGAACTCGCACCAGAATTTATTGGATGGCTTAGCTTAAATATATATATAGTGAGGGACTATAGGAAACAACATTTAATGATTCCTTTGTTCTCAAAGATGTAAGGGGTTGAGGTAACATTGCCACCATCTCCTTTGGGGTGGTTTGAATTGCTTTGCAGGTGTACACTCACACGTGTATGAGTATGGCTAGGACACTGGAGCCTATGAGAGTTACTTTATCAATGTCACCTTAAGTACTATTTCATATTTATTGGCAGTTTTTGACTTTCAATTTCTTTTTGCAGTTGAAGATGATGCTGTTGTTCAGTTACCTGGTTGTGTCCAACTTTTTGAGACCCCCATAGACTGCAGCACACCAGGCTACTCTGTGCCTCCCCATCTCCCAAAGTTTGCCCAAATTCATGTCCATTGCAGTGGTGATGCCATCCAGCCATCTCATCCTCTGATGCCCTCTTCTTCTTCTGCTTCTCAGTCTTTCCCAGCATCAGGGATTTTTCCAGTGAGACAGCTGTTCCCATCAGATGACCAGAATACTGGAGTTTCAGCTTCAGCATCAGTCCTTCCAATGAGTATTCAGGGTTGATTTCTCTTAAGATTGACTGATTTGATCTCTTTGCTGTCCAAGGGACTCTCTGGAGTCTTCTCCAGCACCTGAGTTTGAAGGCATCAATCCTTCGGTGCTCAGGCAGTTGAAAATAAGGTCTTACAAGTTAAATTGACTTACTCTTCCTAAAATCATCCACATCTTGTGGCCAAAAAACAACCAGAGACCCACATCTTCGAATCTCTTGGTATCAAGAATGCGCTCTTCTTGCACTGCCAGTCTTTCCTTCTTCACTTTCTCTACCCTGTCCACTGACAAACATGTTTAAATAACTACCAGTTCTTTCAACTTGAATGCCTCTTACTAATCAGTTTTGGAATGAATAGCAAGTACTTATGAATCTTAAAGGCTAGCATTTGTTTCAGTCTCTATCTTAATATGCAATGACCTATATAAAGAAGGATGGAGAAGGCAACGGCAGCCCACTCCAGTACTCTTGCCTGGAGAATCCCATGGATGGAGGAGCCTGGTGGGCTGCAGTCCATGGGGTCGCTAAGAGTCAGACACGACTGAACAACTTCACTTTCACTTTTCACTTTCATGCATCGGAGAAGGAAATGGTAACCCACTCCAGTATTCTTGCCAGGAGAATCCCAGGGATGGAGGAGCCTGGTGGGCTGCCGTCTGTGGGGTCACACAGAGTCGGACACGACTGGAGCGACTTAGCAGCAGCAGCAGCAGCAGCATATAAAGAAGGAATAAAGCAGCATTGGCTGTGTGCTTTCCAGGTACAAATTATTCACCTACCTATAAATATTTAGTTATCAAAACACCTTGAAAAATAGATATTGTAATCCTCAATCTATAAGGCAGTAAAGTGATAAGTGAAAGTGTTAGTTGCTCAGTCATGTCCAACTCTTTGGGACCCTGTGGACTGTATCCCGCCAGGCTCCTCTGTTCATGGAATTCTCCAGGCAAGAATACTGGAGTGGGTTGCCATTCCCTTCTCCAAGGAATCTTTCTGACCCAGTGCTCAAATCTGGGTCTCCTGCACCGAAGGCAGATTCTTTACCATCTTAGCCATGACTAAAGTTTATGTAGAGTGGTAAACAGAGGCCTAAATAATCATAACATTAGCTAACATTTATTAAGAACTTACTGCATGATGAGTTCTGTGCTGAATACTTTACATTTACATTCCTAACTACACATTGAATACTGACAACAACTCTGAGAAGGATATGCTATTATTATACCCACTTTAAAGATGAGGAAACTGTCGCTTAAAGAAGTGAGTAACTTTCCCAAGTTCAGATGTGATATGCACATTGTATTGCTGAAAAAGGGTCATTCTAGAGTCTGTATTCCAAGAGGCTCAGAATCTTTAGGGCTGTGTGGATATTGGAGGAAAAAAGTAATCCATTTCCTACTTAAAAGTTTTCCATTATTAGTAGTGTAGCATGATTAAGGAGGAGTCAGAGTCTTTCCTGCTGACTCTGAAGGAATTAGGGAGCTAAGATGTAGGAGGACCTTCTCTCACCAGGCATTAGACTCAGTGTTTTATATGTTGCCTTATTCACTCTCTCCATATGAGATGACCTGATCTTACTTGACCAGGGAGAAAGCTAAGATCAGAGGAGTTAACCATGATCACAGTTAGCAAGTGGCAGCCTGGGATCCAGAAACAAGGTCAGTTCAGGATGCCACGAACTGAGATAAGCACAAATCATGAGGATTTGGAAGACTGTACAAGCTGAAGCTCCAATAGTTTGGCCCCCTGACATTAAGAGCCAGCTCTTTGGAAAAGACCTTGATGCTGGGAAAGACTGAGGGCAGGAGGAGAAGAGGGCAGCAGGGGATGAGATGGTTGGATGGCATTACCGACTCAATGGACATGAGTTTGAGAAAACTCCAGAGGACAGGGAAGGCTGGCATGCTGCAGTCCATGGGGTCTCAAAGAGTTGGACATGACTTAGCAACTGAACAACATGTTAGAGGGCCTCCTGAGTTCCAGGCACTGTGATAGACCCTTCCAGACTTCCCTAAGCAGCCATATATTTATTTCTTCAAAACTCTTTTTGGGAGCATTTAAAGGGGAAACTCTGTTAATAAAGAAGTCCTACATCTACTCCAGGGATCCCCAAACTCTGGGACCTAATGCCTGATGATCTGAGGTGGACCTCATGTAATAATAATAGAAATAAAAGGCACACTAAATGTAATGCGCTCTAATCATCCCTAAACCATGCCCCCATTCCTGATCCACAGAAAAATTATTTTCCACAAGACTGGCCCCCGTTGCAAAAATGTTGGGGGCCACTGATCTGCTGTAAGCACTCAGCATGGTACCCAGTTCTGCCCTCCCTCTCAGAACCTTGAATCTACAGCTTATTTATCTCACTCTTCACCTTAGGAGCTCTCTAGTTTTAGCTTAGACCCCATGCAAATATGATCGTGTCTTGGTTCACACCCTAGCTGGTACCCCTGACCTGTTGGACAAGGATGTTGCACTCTTATCCAGGTCCCTCTGGCCCTTAGAAAGCCCACACACAAGGAATATAATCTCTCTGAGTCTTCCTTTTCTACTGAGAGGTTAAAAGTATGTCTCTATCACTGTGTAGAGATAAATTCTATAACTATGTCAAAGTACTTGAAAAAATGTTAAAGTGCTCAACACATCTTACTTATTATTATTAATAACCCAGAACACATGGCCCTACTGCTAGAAACAAGCATAGTAACAGACATGGGCTGTACCAACACATGCAGAGGAAGGGAAGTAATATTTTTTGAGTGGTTCCTGTACCAGGGCCTTTCCAAGTTCTAGGGGGAACTTGGAGAGTGTCCCAAAAGATGGGAAAGAGACTCCACCTCTTTTTTTTTTTTTTAGCACTAATTAAATACTTTATTGAATAAATATAATACCAAACAAAATGCATTCAAATGCTAAAAAAAAATCAATTTTAAAGGTCTTTCTATTCAGGCTAATGACAAACACAATAAAGGCAGATATGCTAGTTTAACATAATTGGCTGGTTTTATACAGCACTTATATCTGTTAGTCCACAAGTATATTATTAAATGATAGAGAACATCTAATACAACCATTTCTACAGAACTAGGAAATAAATTTCTAAGAAAGAAAGATTTTATAGGCCCCATCTTTTATACCCACCCCAACAGTCTAACTCTAAAGAGAATAAAGCCAATGATTTCCTCACAAGAGCTCACGACTAATGTCGCTTTGCTATCAAAATCTGTATTTCTGATCTGTTATGAGCATTGAGACAAGATTCAAACATTCCCAAAGAAAGAAGCACAATGCACGTTGTGATCGCCTATTTAGCAACAGCGAGAACTGCATTCAAAACTATCTTATCCCAGGAATTAAATAAGGTCGGCCACATTCATTGGCATTTCCTCCACTGTAGTATTGTAGAAAGTCTCAATGTCACGAAGAATCCTCTTGTCTTCTTCAGTAACAAAGTTTATAGCCACACCTTTCCTCCCAAATCCATCCCCTCTGCCATTTCTGTGAATATAGTTTTCACGATTGATAGGTAGATCATAGTTTATAACCAAAGACACTTGTTGCACATCAATTCCACGAGCCAACAAGTCAGTAGTGATCAAAACACGGCTTGACCCTGATCGAAATTCCCTCATAATAACATCTCTTTCTTTCTGGTCCATGTCACCATGCAGGGCAGAAACTGTGAAGTCCCTGCATGCATTTTCTCTGTGAGCCAGTCCACCTTGCGCCTTGTATTGAGAAAAATAACAGCCTGTTTAATTGTCAGTGTCTCGTATAAGTCACAAAGTGTATCCAACTTCCATTCCTCTCTTTCAACATTAATATAAAACTGTTTGATTCCTTCAAGGGTCAATTCTTCCTTTTTCACCAAAATTCGAATTGGATCTCTCATGAATTTTTTGGTCACTTTCAACACATCCGTTGGCATTGTGGCAGAAAGCAACACCACCTGAATACTAGTATTTAATTTTTGGAAAATCTCATAGAGTTGATCCTTAAACCCTCGGCTCAGCATTTCATCTGCTTCATCCAAAACGAACATTTTGACCCATTTTGGAGAGAGATATCTTCTGTTTAACATATCAAACTCTCTCCCTGGTGTTCCAACAACAATATGCGGTGCTTCAGCCTGCAGTTTTTGCATTTCATTTTGAACATTTGTTCCACCAATGCAGGCATGACAAGTTGCTCCCATATAATCTCCAAGTGCCAGAATTACCTTTTGGATCTGTTGAGCCAGTTCTCTGCTGGGGGCCAATACCAGTGCTTGGGTCTCCTTGAACTCAATCGCCAACTGTTGCAGGGTGGAAATAGCAAATGTGGCTGTCTTGCCAGTACGTGACTGAGCTTGAGCAATCACATCATACCCTTTAATACATGGAATTATTATTATTCAGCTCTTTGCTGAATAGCTGATGGCTTATCAAAGCCATAAGCATAGATGCCCCGAAGAAGAGACTCCTTTAAGTTCATATCATCAAAGTTATCAACAATCTCATTCCAGTTGCTCTTGATGACACCATCGGGGTCCATTCCCTTTGGGCCGCCAGGTTCTGTTATAATCCGCGGAGCCACCAGACATGATCCGAAGAACCACTCAGTGCCGGACTGAAAAGAAAAGCGAGACTCCACCTCTTAAGTGTAAGGCACACCAAGGGCATCCAGGAAAGGAAAGATGGTCAGTGACTGTATGTGGAGACTACCACTGTGATAATTGTCTCCTTATCACCACCGTGGTAACCATCTTCCCAGATAGCCCAGTGGTAAAGAAGCCACTTAGCAATGCCAGAGATGTAAGTGACCTGGTTCTGTTTCTGAGCTGGGAAGATCCCTTGGAGAAGGAAACGGCAACCCACTCCAGTATTCTTGCCTGGGAAATCCCATGGACAGAGGAGCCTGGCAGGTTATAGTCCATGGGGTCGCAAAGAACCAGACAAGACAGAGCATTCATGTGCGTGCGCGTGCGCGCGCACACACACACACACACACACACACACACACACACACACACACACACACACTTTCTCTCTCTCTGGGATAAACAGACAGCCTGCTGGATTCCTTTTCCCCTCTTCTCATCTCCCATTGAGGCACTAAAGAAACTTTTCTCTTCCCAAGTTCTCTTTCTCCATGGACATCAATATAAATAAGAGATATCAGTGCATTTGTGTTCTATGTAGACTTTGCTGATCTAGAGGTGTTACCAACTCCCATGTTAAGCATGTAGAGCTAGAAATTCAATCTGAGTTTTTTAAAATTTATTTTTAATTGGAGGATAATTGTTTTAGTGCTCTGTTGGTTTCTGCCATACCGCAATGCGAATCAGCCACAAGTATGCATATATCCCCTCCCTCTTGAACCTCCTTCCCACCCCCTCATCCTACCGCTCTAGGTCATCACAGAGCATGGAGCTGAGCTCCCTGTGTTATATAGCCACTTCCCATTAGGTATCTAATTTACACATGGTTATGTATATTATTTCAGTGCTACTCTCTCAGCTCGTCTCACCCTCTCCTTCCCTTACCTTATCAATCTGAATTTTGGCTCAACAGATACTTGAGATACTCTAAACTAAGTAGTTTCATTCTCCATTTCATTTAAGTTTCTTAAACTCAACGAGAGACATATCATGCTTCCCATTTTATACATAAGGACATATATTCAGCAAGGTAACATTCCCAAGGATAATAAATAAAAGAACTGCAACCTCCTCTCTTGTCCATCTAAATGCAAAGCCTGTGTTCATGACTTTTCACTCCACTGCCTTTCTGCAGGCTCATGGGAATAATTAATAAAATGGTTCTTCATTCATGAAATATTTGTTGATTGTTTTTTAAAGAAAAAAGTTTTCTTTTAATCTACTTTCAAGGAAGCTCCTTTCTAGGAGCTTCAAGCACTGTGAGTCTATGATTTTAACTCTGTACAGTAAATAGAAAATTATTAATAATAATTAAAAATGATTTTAGTCAAAATGACCACTGATAGACATGTTTGCTGCTGCTGCTGCTAAGTCGCTTCAGTTATGTCCGACTCTTTGTGACCCCATAGCTGGCAGCCCACCAGGCTCCACCATCCCTGGGATTCACCAAGCAAGAACACTGGAGTGGGTTGCCATTTCCTTTTCCAATGCATGAAAGTGAAAAGTGAAAAGTGAAAGTGAAGTCGCTCAGTCATGTCCGACACTTCGCGACCCCATGGACTGCAGCCCACCAGGCTCATCTGTCCATGGGATTTTCCAGGCAAGAGTACTGGAGTGGGTTGCCATTGCCTTCTCTGGATAGACATGTTTATACCAGTCTAAAATATTGGAATATTGATTCTTAGGAACATGTCTCTATATAGAGTCTTTAGCTAAGCAGTGTAAATAAAATTCATGGTTTAGTATCAAAATGTATTTATTGAGGGCCAGGGATGTCTTTGGATGCTGGTAAGGCATTGGAGAAACATGAAAGACAAACAGGTTTTTGTCTTTTAGGAGTTTATAACTGAATTCAAACAGACAAAAACATTCCCAGGACACAGATAAGCAACAGATTATGATCACATAAAATAAAATAAGATAGAGAAAAAATACCCTGAGATTACAGAAAGACTAGACCCATCAGTGCTGGCTGGGGTGGTCAATACATAACAGGAACTGTGAGTTGGGATCTTCAGAATAGGAAGGATCTAAATGTGCAAAAAAAAAAAAAAAAAAAAAAAAAAATTAAACTGAGGAAGAGAAGATAAAACCTCAAATGTAGCTGGAGGCTCATAGAATGACTTCAAATCAACATTTTTATTGAAAAAAATAAGGCAGGAAGCAGGGGGCAGAAGCTGCCTAAAGTTAGCCAGTGTAGTTGGACAGTTCTTCCAATTTCAGAACCTGCTCTTAACATGGCAGAGTTGGTGGATGAAATCAGGTGTCAAAAATTATTCCCAGTTCAAATGCTGGAATAACCTATGTGGCATTATGTCTTTTGGAGGGCCTCTGAACCCTCCAAAGGATGGCAAAGAGTTTGTCATCAACTCTTTCACTAGAATAAAGACCAGCAAGCACAGATTTAGGGAGGGAGGACACAGATGGGAAGGGACTCCAATTTTACACTACTCCCATCAGTCCTTAACCCATTTCTGCCTCTCATTTAGACGTTCCTCTTGGCAATGAACTTGGCACCATATTGAGTAATTTATACTTGGAGCTTTTAAGATCTGAATTTCTGAACTGGGTGCTAGTGGTGCTGATGGTAGTAATACAAATTCAGTAATACCTACATCTCATATCACTTTAGTGAATAATATATTATTTTACAAGCAATGGCATGAAGATAATTCAGCAATTTAGTAGGAACTAGCAAGAAATCAAAATAGTAGAAATTAGTTTCCTCATCTGTAAAATGAAATGTTGGAAAAGGTGATCACCAAGGTCTCTTCTTGCTTTATTAAGATGCTATGATTCTAAGATTTTATTCTGTATATAAACAAGATCTTTAGCTTGAAATCACAGTATTTATTTTAAAACATGTATTTTGAACACATGCATATGTAAGATTTTTTTCAGGTTCCTGTAGTGTGTATTATGCTATTTCACTCAGTATGATTATTGTTATGGTTGAACACGGAAATAATTTTAGTTTACCAAAAGCTCTGGACTCTCTCATGATTAAATATGATGTATAAACATAAGATGGATTATTATTACTTGTGATTACTTTGAATGAATGCAGAACTCAGCATACATATTCTTAATCAGAATATAGACTTCACTAAATGGTTCTGACATCTTACTTCACCCTACTGTTGTAGACATTCCGAATTAATAACTGCAATAAACATGGTCAACCTATTATATGGGTCAGTTACAAATGTAATGAATATATTATAAAACACATTTTAATGTTAAGACCTCAGTTCTCATCTGATTGGTATTCTCTTTCTCCTATTTCCTGAAGTGAAGGAGATTTAAATCTGCTACCTAACACATATAATCAGAAAATGTAGATATGAATTCAAATACAATGTCCAGCATTTAATTTTATATATCTCCATAGTAATTTCATTTCTTTCATTCCATTATTCCATAACAATAAATAAAACACATTCAGAAACCAATAAATATGATAAAATACCAATTTCTGTTACCCATATGGAAGAAAACTAAAAATTGTTGGCAAGACAGTAAATGCCTTTCTCAGTGACTCCCAAGCTGTGCTTAAGCTTCATTTTATACCACCTGTCTGTATTTCTCACTGTGTTTTAACCACAATTGATGTTCATTATGTACAATTTAGAATTCCACACCTACTTGATGTTCTGTTTCTGCCTCTCTAATTGAATCCTTTCTTTTTGTCCCCATTGTACTTATAGTTCTATAATTACACTTATTACATTTGGACACATTAGAGTTAATAGTGTAACCTGCATTTGATCCATCCACAGAAATGGTTATCATCAGTATCAGACTTTGCCCCAGGTAACTGGTGTGGCACCTCCATTATCCTTCAAAACTTCCCATTATTTTAGGGGAGTTCCTAGGAGATGCCATACTTATGAACACAGTCCTTGCAGGTTTTCAAATAATGTATGTCTTACTTTTTGATTTTTAAATGTTTTGTCTTAATGGCATTTTACCATGTGCTGCTAAAGTGACTCCATCTAGAATGAGGAGAAAGAGAATTTGCCTGCAATACCGGAGATCTGAGTTTGATTCCTGGATTGGGAAGATCCCCTGGTGAAGGAAATGGCTACCCACTCCAGTATTATTGCTTGGAGGAGTCCATGGACAGAGGGGCCTGGTGAGCTACAGCCCACGGGGTCGCAAAGAATTGGATATGACTGAGTCACTGACACTTTCACTTTCATGTTTAAACATCAACTTTTTAAACGACCACACTTCTTAGTATGGCATTCAAGACTCTCCACGACCTAGTCTTTATGTAATTTCTAGTTTTATCTCTGATCATTTTCTGCTTTAAAATTTCTACTCTAGAAATATCTACCTACTTTATTTTATCCTACATAGCATATGATTCCATCTTTTGTTTTATGTAAGTTGTTTCCAGAGCCTGAAATGTCCTTCCTACCCTCCTTCAACTGATTTCATCTCCTCTTCATTCTTTAAAATTCAGCACACAGATAACCTCCTCCAGGAAGCCTTACCTGAAACTTCATATGATCTCAAGTCCTTGCTTATGTGCTAAAAAGTTTACATAATAGTAATAATAACAGCAGACACCTATTGATGACTCAGTTCTAGACTTTGTTCTAAATGCTACACTGAATTTTAATCTAATCAAAAGCCAAGTCAAATAGGTATTACTCTTCTTCCTATGATGAGAAGAGAGCTCACATGATGTTTGAAAATCACATAGCTAATAAGTGGAGTAACCCAGAACTGTTTTCTTCTTGCAGTGGCCATAATCACAGCTTGTGTTGTCTGTATCACATTCTTCTCCTTCAACTGGACGGCACACTGGTGAGAAATATAATACCAGGATTCAGGAAAAGGCTTCAGGCAGGGAACATAAATTTAAGAATTGTGCATTGTTGTTAGTGACTGAAGCTAAGGATTTGTTGAGATCACCTGAATAGAGCTTTTAGAGTGAAAGGTAAGAGAATTGAAGGTGACATCTTGGAAATTTAAGGGGCAGTCAGAGAAGCAGAAGCCAGTCACAAAAGGAAGAAAGAAATGACCTGCAGTTAGAGGTGAAGAGAAACAACACAAGATCCAGGGACAGCAAATTAAAACAAGAACAATCAGCACAGCGAAAAGCTGCAAAAATGTCAGTAAATAAGAGGACTGAAAACAATGATTGACTGGAAGGAAGAGACTGCAGAGAGTTGTGGATAAATGGATCCAAAAACTGAAGCAACAGATGAAGCTTGCATTTCCATGAATGAAATTCCAGAAGCAATTATGGGGAGGCATTCAAGCTGAAAGAAGCATTAGTTAGTTTGTTAGTTAAATTTGTTTATCAGTGAACAGGGAAGAGAAAGTGCAGAAGGAAAAAATGGAGACACAAGAAGGGCACAGTTGAAGACCCTTCTCTGACAAAAAGGATGGAAGAAGTTGGGGGTTCCTTCACTGTTTCACTTAACACATCACCTACATTCAAGGTGTGACTCTTCGGCACTGTTGGTACAGCTGTGATCACATGAAACAAAGACCCCTGTCTTCATAAATCCTGCATTCTAGTCTAGATGACTTTTTACCTTGTGATTTCATTTCACTTAGTTTTAATCTTAAAGTCAAACATTTTCATTGTTATTTGTTGAATATTATTTCAACAATTATATACTATATATACATTGATATGCCTATTATTATCTATTATCTTGTTTTATGGATGAGATTTACTTCTTTATCTCTGACTATATGAAACATATTTCTTTAAATTTTCTTCTGAGTATTCAATTCACACCACATATTCTATTCATACATGCTTGTCCTTTCATTTGTTGGGGTTTTTATCACTCTTTCACTGTGTTGGCCCTCCTGAAAGGCTAGCTGTCTTCATTACACACTTGCCTTCTGCAACAAATATTTCCTGTGAGCTCTTAGACTTTGGTGTATATGTATACAGGAAAAGCTTTTGTCAGTGGTTGCAACCTTGGTTTACTGCTAGCTCTGCATATCTACTTCCCACTTTGGAGGATTTATTAATCTCTCAATTCTTCAGCAAGAATTGCCTTTACTGTTTTCAGATACAGTCATATATTTATTGATTCCATTTTAAATACACATTTTATGACTTGTTGGAGAATAGACTGACTTTACCATATATTCAACATGCCTTCTAAGACCAGAAGTTTCAATGGATGTTGATGATTGATAGACAATGGCTTTTCATTAAGAATTTTTAGGATTGATTTTTAGGAGCCTCAAATTCCTACTGTTCTTAAGGGGACACTCATTTCTCCACTCGTGTTTTCCATCAGAACGGATTTTCCTTAAACCATCTGTGTTCCTTTACTTATTCCACATCTGGGCAAACCAAGCAACTGATGGTTTGCTGGAACTGATAAATTTTGCATTTTCATTTCTGTTCTACTTGGGAGTGAGTCTGTCCTCAGATAGAATGATTTTCTTTTGTTCCTGCAGATTATAAGTCTTATTTATGTTATAATGTAAGGCCTCTTCAATACCTCTTCAATATCAAAAGAAAGATGCTATTTAGAGAAACTCCTTTGGAAACCTAAAACATATCAATGGGTGGTAGCATTTCTCTTTGAGATTTCATTGACCACACGAATATAGCAGCCACTTTCGTGTCTTAGACCTAAAAATACTAAGTGATCACTTGAGATAACACCCATATCCAGAATTTAGTGACATTGTCAGGAATTACAGTTAGCTTTAGGATTGTCACAATACATAACGGTATCTACTTCACAACCAGAAAAAATAAATTCATGCCTTATGGATAGTGGGGATAGATGAATGGATGAATATAGTGGCAGAAAAGCTTTAAACATCTGAGCTCTAGACTTTTAAAATTCATTTTTGAGTAAACTCATTTTTGCCTTAAGAAAATCATGCACCCTGAGATTTGGTTTCTTTATCTCAAAAATTCGGATACAAAAGCATTTGTATTCCTGCTCCAGTGTTGCAAGTGAAATGTTTCTTAGAAACTTTGGAAATATATGCAAATGAATGGAGTTAACTTGTAGATTTCATTCAGATTATTTTGATTTTGAAAAAACATCACAATCAAAGGAAAACTTTGGAAAGATTATTTCATATCACTGTAATTTTACTGAAAACAACTTGAGAAGAAACAGTAGAATCCAGAGAAACAGTTTGTGTGTTTAGAAACCATTCCACTATTTTTATTTATTGTTAATTCTCCTCCTGGAATCTCTTCTCCTGCACTGAACTAAATGCCAGATATGCCATCTCTCTTTTCTACATGTTTTATTTAAATAGAAAACAATTTGGAGAGAGTTGCCTTTTAAGAATAATAATCAAAAAATGTTTCTTTGCTAGTGTTAATATACAGAATTTATAGTGATTCTCTGATATGAATAGTCTACACAAATCACCACCCTAGACTCTTAAACACATCTCATCGAGTTTCAGCGACAAAGACTATGATGTTATTTCTCAATTTTGGTATGAGGAACTAAGGTTCAGAGAAGTTAAGGAACTTTCCCAAGGTCACACAGAGATGCCAATTTGTCTACTTTTTGCTTTTTGTTTTTATAATTGAAGTATACTTGATTTATAATGTTTCAGGTATACAGCAAAGTGATTCAGTTATATATGTATGTGTGTGCATGTGTGTATGCATGTATATATATTTCATATTATTTTCCATTATAGGTTTTTACAAGATATTGATTATAGTCCTCTGCACTATACAGTAGGTCCTTGCTATTTATCTATTTAAAATACAGTAGTGTGTATATGTTAATCCAAAATTCCCAACTTATACTTTCCCTGCCCCTCTCCCCTTTAGTAGCCATAAATTTGTTTTCTATGTCTGTAGGCTTATTTCTGATTTGTAAATAAATTCATTTGCATCACTTTTAAAGATTCCACATATGTGATATCATGTAATATTCACCTTTCTCTGTCTGACTTACCTCACTTAGTATGATAATCTCTAGGTTCATTCATGTTGCTGCAAAT